>NW_007047440.1:0-42047 GCF_000164805.1 Carlito syrichta
TTTCAGGCGGCCGCCTTGCTCCTCCGCGGGAAGCGATGTGCCTTCGGGAAGGGCGGCCACGTCGCACCTGCAGCTGTGTGTGAATTCCGGGTGCGTGTCCTGTGCAGAAAGGAGGTGTTGCTGTCGCTCATGTGGAAACTGGGTCCATCTCGATGCGTTTCTTCCTGCCTGATGCTAAACGAGTGAATGCTCGGGGCTCGCGGGCGCGGGAGGTGTTTGCTCCTCTTCGTTTGTGTTCTGACGACGCCTCTCCTGACCTCGGTAGGCTGCGCACCGGCCGGGGCATTCCGTGCAGCTCTTCCCAGACTGATGTTGATTTTTGTGGAGACGAGGGCTCCTGATGTGCCCAGGCTGGTCTCGAGCCCCCGGACTTAGTCATAGTCCCAGCTCTGTCGATGTTGACTGATGGCTGTAGTTTGCAGAGAGGGATGCTCTTACATTTTCATCTTCTACTCCTGCAGGGATTTCCTCTTTCCGAGAATTTGTATTGTCTCCTCATTTTAAACCACGTTAAATGTAACTTTCTTTGCTTAAGATTTTGAGTTTTCCTAATACAAATGCCTGATTCTCACAGCTTTTTCAGTGAGAACTTTAATTCTTGCACTTTCTTCTGATTATTTCTGGGTGGAAGTTCAATTTAGATCATGCCGTATTTTCTAAAATTTGTGTAACACGTTGTAGGTTTTGTTTCCGCTAATTGTTTTAAAATCATGGAAGTAGGACTCACATCTCTCATTACTTGTGATAACAAAAAGATTTAAAACTCTCATTTTAAATACCTTAAAAATAAATACTGTAATTTAGTGGCCTAATTTTTGTTTTCTTTTTGAGTAGGGGTGTCACTCTGACACCCAGGCTGTAGTACAGTGAGACAGTCACTAGCTGGGACTACAGGTGCATGCCACCATGCCTCCTTTTTTGGATTTTTTTCTTCGTAGAGATAAGGTCAGGCTGGTCTGGAATTCCTGGGCTCCAGCAATCCGCCTGCCTTAGCTTCCCAAAGTGCTGGGATTACAGTCATGAGCCACTGTGCAAAGCCAAAAAATTTTAAACTATGGGGTAAGTAAGTTATTGGGGAAACATTTTTAAAGTGAAGTTAAGTGCTGAGACTTGAAAAGAGACAAAGTCAAAGGATTTGTGAACGAATTTTGAAATGCAGCTTTGAAGCAGAAAAGAAGCTGAGGGAAAGTAAACCCGCTTGAGCACTTGGCTCCGGCTCTTTCTCTTAGAAGGGAAGATGCTCAGAGAATCCAGCTAGGGGATGTGGGAGCTTCCACTTTGTGTAACAGGATCACGGGAGAGCTGAGACTGCAGAGCCTCAGTTAGAGAGAGGTGAGGGATAAGGTACACCCTCTCAGCCATGTTGGGTTTATGGCTACCCAAATCTTCCGCCTAAAGAGTCTCATTACTCTGATATGGAGCCCTGAGAGAGCAGAGAGGTGTAAAATATGTGGCTGTTTAGTAGAGATTGCAGAGCAGTTGTTTAATTAACTACGTATGTGTTCCAGAAAAGTGTATCGCTAGACACAGAAGTTAATAGGAGGCTTAAGGTTATTTTCTGGGAGGTCAGACCTGAGTAATGTAACTGAAGTGTGGATTAAAATAATGCCAATGCCGGACTCAGCCTGTCATCCCGTGCCTTGGAGGCCGAGGTGAGTGGATTGCCTGAGCCCGCAGGTTTGAGACCCGCCTGGGCAACGTGGCGAGACCTCATCTCTACAGCAAATCAAAAAAAAAAAAAAAATTAGCAGGGTGTGGTAGCACGCGCCTGTAGTTCCAGCTACTCCGAAGGCTGAGGCGGAAGGATCGCCGGAGCCCAGCAGGTCGACGCTGCGGTGGCCGGGAGTGGCCACTGCACTCCAGTCTGGGTGACAGAGTGAGACTCCCACTCAAAAAAAAAAACACCTCAAAATAATGCCATAAAATCTACTTCACAAGGATTAAGAAGAACTGAGGCTGGGGGCAGGGAGAGGCCTGGCTCTTTCCCAGCGTGTTTGTAAGGAGAGTCCCGGCGGGCAGGACACTGGTGTGGCCTTGCCATGTGCCACAGTCGTTTCCAGTAGCCTAGGGGCACGCAGCCAAGGTGCACACCCAAGAAAAGGAGGGAGGACTGTGGCATTGTCTATGATCTCCTTTACCTTCCTCCCAAGGTCCACATCAAGTTCATTCCACTTGTGTGGGTCATATTTCTGGAGACTGCAATACGCTTTTTTTCTAGTTAGAATGGTGTATGGAGAGAGGTCGTTAATTGTGAGATATTAGGAAGGAAGGGAGGATGGATGCCGTCAGTATTTTGTGAAGTTCTGCACTCCAGTTTTTCATGGACAGATAGAAGTTGTGCACAGTGATAGTTTTGCTTTGCTGCATATACATTATTTAGCAGGAACCTTACTCTGAGCTGTGAATTGGGGCAGGATTACTTGAGTGATTATTGAAAATTAAAGTACAAAGGTGACTTTGTTATAAAGGACCTTTGCTTTAAGAAGAATGGTTAACTAAGGTGGGCCTGTATGTATAGGTGAGAAATGATCTTGACAGATTACTAGCTCACACTGCTCAACTTGAAAGGCAGTGATTCCGGGCCTCCAAAAGAAAGAGACAGTGAACTTGTTCCTACCTCCAGCACAGTCTTCAGCATTTTTCGTTTACACTGCATGAAAACGAGAAAAGTATAGCAGAAAAGTATAGACACCTCCAGCAGGTTCATCAGTGGGTGCTTTTCCTGATACCTTGGGAGGCCTTGGAAATCATGTAGTCAGAGTTTCCATGGGGTGAACATAGGCAGGTCATTTGGATGTAGGGCAGGACAGGTTAGGAAGGAGTCAGGGAGGAGACCGAATATAAACTTTGCCTATTTCCGGGCTTATCTGGAGCAGTATTTCTCAATCTTGTTTTCATTATTGCCTATTCAGGAGAAAATTTAAGTCAAGTTTAATTAATGACAGATATGATTAATCTTAATTAAGTTGGTTAGCCCAATTAACTAATTTAACTTCAAGTTCTCCCTTAGAGGAGGAATTTGATATTAAAGAATAAATTTTTTTCTGATAAGGTTGAGCTTTGGAGGGAGCCACAAACCACTGATTTTTTTTCATCCTCCAAGAACCACTGTCTACCCCCTTTGGAGGTGGAGGATGATACAAGTGTTGCCACCAATGAGAGTGTATGTTCTAGAGTTAGCCATTCTAGAAAAGGACACCAAACATGCTTTCTTCTTAGTTTGCTACTAGATTTGAAAACAGTCTAAGACTATGGCTACTCGGTGAGAGACCCAAGGAACCAAGAAACTTAAAAAGCCATACTTGCTGTAAAAGTAGTGTTTAGTTCACTATATTTTATATATCCCTACCTCATGTTCATTGTACTTTATGAAATCTTAGTACTTTAAATCCTACCTCAGACCCCGTAGAATTAGGCATATGTCGGGTGCCGGGTAATGACTGTAAGTATATAATGTCTTAAGTAGTGTTTGTATTTAGAACTCTTGGGTTAAGCATTGTTAGTCCCAATTGCCATGCTGACTTCTGCTTTTACAACAGGAGATAAGCCCCTTTCAGACATTCCTTTGCAGCAGACTTTGAGATGCTAGTAATCTGCCTGCTTGCTCAAGTTAATTTATACGTGGTGACTGTATGAACCTAACTTGTCTGATTTTCCACTCTGCCCGTTAAGTGGGTTTCTGTCAATCAAGGGCAGTCAGGTTACAGCCCACGAAAGGCACCTACCAATACCAAGTGTTCCCGTACCCATTAGGAGAAATTACCCAATCATGTAAAATCAAGTTTAAAGTTCTTTCCCCTCCCTCTGTAATTGTGCATAAAAACTGCTTGCCATACTGGATCGGGGCTCTCGTCCCTGAAGCCACAGCCGGCTTCGTTCGTGAGCCCAGACTCGAGCCTGAATACAGACCCTTGTGTGTTTGCATCAGAGCTGGCTCTTTGGTGGTCTCTCGGATTTTGAATTTTGAGTTTAACACTCGGTACTGTAGTATAGGTTGTTACGTTTTTTTTCTGTGTCGTGTAAATACATTGTAGGTTAAATAAGATGTTTGCGAGCCTACTCAGGATCTTAAACGTTTTCTTTTTTGATTCAGAGTCTTACTCAGTCACCCAGGATGGAGTACAGTGGCATGCTCCTGGCTATCACAGCCTCGACCTCTTAGGCTCGGACGATTCTTCCACCTCAACCTTGCAAGTAGCTGGAATTACAGGCACCCGATACCACACCTGACTAATTTTTTGATTTACTGTAGAGATGAGGTCTCGCCAAGTTGCCAGGCTGGTCTCAAAGCCCTGGGCTCAGGCAGTCCTCTCACCTCTGTCCCATAAAGTTCTGGGATTACAGGTGTGAGCCACTAAAGCTGATCTTAACTGGTATAATATTGTTTCTATGGAGACTGGATTCTAAATCCAAGTAGCTTACTAATATGAACTTTTGTAAAATATAATTTATTTGTGCAATTATGGTTCATTCTAGCTTTAAATAAGTAGAGTGAAAGCTTTTTGCGAAAGTTCAGCATTAAGTATTAAAGGGAGAAATGGCCATAGATTAGCAGAGAAGTGCTGGAGGAAGTTTCACAATCTCAGGCTCTACTTAACCTTAAAATAACACAAGAAGCTTTTCAGTTGTTACTTACCAATCATGAACAAAATAGTGTTACCACTTTCTTTAATGCGTATTTTTTTAAAAATTAAAGAGAACTTTAGCCATTATTTTCATCATCTTTGGACATAATTTTATATTTCTGGCTGTCTGGTACTCTCTGAAGATCTTTGCCAATGGCAAAGTATTCGGGATACCTTGTTCTATGGATTTATCCTTTGTGGCTGTAGCTGTGTGTGTCCACCGTGGTGACTGAACACTACCAGGTGCTGAGGTGCATTCACTGGAGCAAGTATTTTACTTGTGTTTTTACCTTTTATCCTCCCAACCCATGATCTGAGGACTGCTGTCTCTGGTTTTCTTGGATGAGACTCAACTTTGTCTAGTTTGGTTGGACAATGTTTCTTGTTTTGTTCATGTTGCCATTGTACCTCCTTGCCCCAGGCTGTCACATATGGCTTAGCTGTTTTTAGGCTCTAGCATTTTGCATCTGTTGCCACCATGAGCAGTTAATTCTAACAGCCTTCTGAAGCCATATATTTGTACTGATGTCATGTTAACGCTTCTCCATTGTGACATGGGTCATTGAGAGACTTTCTCCCATCACAGGAGCTCTCTGTGTTGGTAGAAGATAGGCTGCTTGTCCTATAGTAGCAGATGTTGTATAAAAAATAGTTACAAACTAGTTTCTACATAACTGAGGGCCAAAGAGCCTAATACCGGATTATAATTTGAACACTTGGAGAAAATACTTTTTTTTTTTCTTTTTTTGAGTTGGAGTCTCACTCAGTCACCCAGACTGGAGTGCAGTGGTCACTCCCGGCCACCGCAGCCTCAACCTGCTGGGCTCCGGCGATCCTTCCGCCTCAGCCTTCCAAGTAGCCGGAATTACAGGTATGCGCTACCACGCCCTGCTGATTTTTTGATTTATTGTAGAGATGAGGTCTCGCTGCCCAGGCGGGTCTCGAACCCGCGGGCTCAGGCAATCCACTCCCCTCAGTCTCCCAAAGGCGCGGGATTATAGGCTGAGCCACCGAGCCCAGCTTGAGAAAATACTTTAATTTTGTTTTGTATTTATTGTTGCTTACAAACAGTGATATGTGTATTATGTTAACCATTTAGTTTATCCTCAGACACTCTAATTAGTTTGTTAGCTACTACTTTCCCTATATTGATTACTGGCCTTTTAGTAAAAAAAAAAAAAATTGTTATGCTTTTATGAATTAACTTTTTTATTAAAGTATAATTTATGTTCAATAAAATTTACCTTTTTAGCCTTTTTTTTTTTTTTTTTTTTTGATGCGGGGTCTCATTCTGCCCAGGCTGGAGTACAGTGGCATAGTCACAGCTCACTACAGCCTCAACCTCTTGGGCTCAGGCAATCCTTCCACCTCAGCCTCCTGAGTAGCTGGAACTACAGTCATATGCCACCACACCTGGTTAATTTTTTAAAAAATTTTTGTAGAGACAAGGTCTTGCAATGTTGCCCAGGCTGGTCTCGAACTCCTCCTGGGCTCAAGCAGTTCTCTCACCTCAGCCTCCCTAGGTGCTGTGATTACAGGCATGAGCCACCACGCTCAGCCAGAATTTATTATTTTTAGCATAAAGTTCTGTGTGTTTTGGTGAATACATATATTATATCACCACGATCATGCTGTAGACTATTTCCAGAACTCCACAGAACTCCCTTGTGCTTTTTATAGTCAACCTCTTGCCCACCTCTCCTCTGACAGCCACCGACCAGTTTTCTGCCCTTATTGTTTTTCTTCCTCCAGGGTCCCATGTATGGAATTATCACAGACTTTGTGCTGTCTTCTTTCAGTGGAATGCTTCTGTAACTCATCCACATTGCTGCACATTCCTTTTCACTGCTGAGTAGTAGTGCCTCATATAAATGTGCCACAACTTAGTTTATTCATCATTTTTCATAAAGAACAGTTGGCTGCCTTCAGTTTTTGGCAGTTATGAATGAGGTTACAATATACGTTCACTTACAGGCTTTTATGCGATGGCGTCTAGGAGTAGGATACTGAGTGCTGTGGTAAGTGTATATTTAACTTATTAAGAAATGGCCAAACTTTGCCAAAATTATTGTAGCATTGTGCATTCCCACCAGTGATGAATGAGACTTTATGCTGCGCTGCATCCTTATCGGTACTTGATATTGTCAGTTTTCTGTTTGCTAGACACTCTACTGGTGTGTGTAGTCATATCTCATTGTGGTTTTACTTTACTTTTCCCTGATGACTAATGATGTTGAGCATCTTGTCATGTGTTTATTTGCCATCCACATATCTTTGGTCAAGTGTTTTATTCCAGTCTATGTCCTGTCTTTCCAGTCTCTTAACTGTCTTTTGAAGAGAGAAGTTTTTTATTTGGCTAAGTTCGTTTCATCACTTTTTCTTTTATGGGTCATGCTTTTGGTGTTGCAGCTAAGAAATCTTTGCTTAACCCAAGGTCACAAAGATTTTATACCTTATAGAAGTTGTGAGGTCTGTGTTCCATTTTGAGTTAATATTTATATGTGGTGCAAGATGTGAATTGATTTTTTTGTTTTGTTTTTGCACATGGGAATCCAGTTTGTTCCAGCACCATTTTAAAACAAGACTGTTCTTTCTTCACTGAGTTGGGTTTGGGCTTTTGTGAAAATCTACCCCCCAGCCACCTCCACTGTGCTCTGTCACGTCGCTGTCCTTCACAGCATGAACACACTTTGTGTCCTTGTGCACCCCCCTCTCTTCACTGTCACGCAAGACCCTTGGAGAGGAGCAACCTTTGTACTGGACGAAGGATGGAAGGGGCATCTGAGCAGAGGGAGTGGCAATTGCAATGGCTGTGGCAAGGGGAGCGCTGTCCCTTCTGAAACATGCCTGGGGAGTGCATCAGCAACAAGACGACACTGGAGAGTAGGTGGGGTCAGATTCCGCGGGGCCTCGGCAAGGCCTTGGTGACAGGGAAGAGTGAGGCCGGGCATCAAAGGGCTACCTCCTCGGGGGAGAGAGCCGGCGTCGTTGTGGCGTGACACCGGCCTTTGTCCTTGTGACTGAAAGGGATCGTGGCGATGATTTTCTGTTAGTTGTTGCCTGTGTCTTGCTCCCCAGCTTTCTAGACGTTTTGCCCACTAATTTTGGGAGGTTAAGGAAGGTTTCGTTTACGTATTTATGATGTTAGCCAGAATACAGAAATATTAGACTAATTTTACGCTGAACTTTTTCCCAGAGAGGGTGGCTGGGAGCTGTGTTTGAAAACTCTGCCATTCGTGGACTCCCCTTGTCCCTGGAGCCTATAGGTGAGTCGGTTGAGCGCCATCCCCTGCATTGCCACTTCCAGATCTTTCTTCTCTCCCTGAGGGTTTGACTTTCACTCAGCTGGCATACTGTGCACTCCCTTTGTTGTAGTCAGCTCTGAAACCCCACCTTCCCTGTGCTTGATGGTTTCTCTGCTGGCTCTTTAGCATTCTCCATCACTAGACCTGTCCAAATTTTGGGTGACTCCAGCATCCACATAGATGATCCTCAGTCCCCTGCTTCGTTTTTTGGCCTCTCCTTCAGTATTCCTGTGCTTCTTTGGGTGGTAAGCAGCAAGGGGGGAGGGGCCCATCCTCTGCCCTTGCCCCTTCGCGCTTCCTGTCCCCCCTCCCTGCCTTCCTTTTCTTTCTTTTGTCCCTTTCTCTGGGAAAGCATGTGCTTTACTTGATTGTCTTCCCCTAACTGGAAGAAGCTCCGTTAGAGCAGGGATTTTTTTTCTATTTTAAGTTAGGTATCCCTGCTGCCTGGGACAGTTCCTGGAACACAGTAGGCACTTAATACTTCTCTGTTGAATAAATGCATTGTTCTAGATATGTGAGGAAGACCTGATGCTATTTTTCTGCCTTTGACTTTTTGTGAGTTTACATAAGTGATAGTATTAATGGATATCCAAAAGAAAGGGAAATATTTCTCCCCCCAGAATCAGATTCTACAATGCTTGCTTATATGCAGAAATAATTTTTACTTGTAACCATTATGTCAGTACAGTCCTATATTATTTTACCACTTAATATCCCATTTCTCCTATTTTTTAAAACTTATTATTGTGTTTATTATTAAAACCCTTAATTCTTATTTTGTCTCTTCCAACAAAGAAGACTGTATCTTCAGTGGGCAATGTCTGCAGAAAGCCTGAGACAGGGATATGACGTGTATGAGGAAATGAGTTGGGTGTCTGAATCTTCATCTCGGGGCTGAGCCTGTCAGCATGTTTATGGGGTGCAGAGCAGGAGCTCCCTGCTGGAGAAACCAGGGCAGAGCTGTGGGCAGGCTTGGGCTTTGGTCTCCCCATTCCCACCTTTTGCCCCTTCGTTCTTGTGTACGCTGACCAGCGGGTCATGTGTGTATCTGCCCATGCTCCCCACCCTACAGGTTCCCAGGTTCTGTCTCCCTCCAAGCTCTTGACCTGCCTCCTTGGTCTGGTTTTCCAGCATCTGCTCACAGGTTCAGGCCACACCACTGAGCTGGAGGCAGGCATGGTCCGCTAGCTTCAGAGCCGACTGACAGTCCTTCCTTGGAGAGCAGCCAGGGCCTTCATGGGCTGCCCTGTAGCCACCTGGGCCAGGCAGTGGCTCCTGAGCCACCAACTCCGACTCCACGTGTTGCTCTCAAGTGGTAAGGCTGCCATCTGCCAGTCTAGGAGCCACGCATTGGTTTTTTTGCGTTGACAATACTGGGATCACGGTGCTGCATTCTGAAGGATGGTGCCGTTTTCCCATTCGATGCTGTCTAGGGCACGTAGTTGCGCGTTCGCCAGACTGTAGGGAGCTATCTTCACTCTGGGAATCCTCCACGGGATTTTTCCTTATATTTTTAGTTTTACAGAAATAGGGTCTTGCTTTGTTGCCCAGGCTGGCCTCGAGCTTCTGGCCTCAAGCGGTCCTCTTGCCTAGGGTTCCTAAAGTGGTGGGTTTGCAAGTGAGAGCCACTGTGCCTGGCCAGTATACATTTCTTTTGATTTTCATAATTATTGCTTTAGCCTTTGTAATAATAATTCCCCATTGCCTATATTTCAATATATGCAACTTTTTCTTCCTCTTGAAGTTTTCTTTTTCAGACCTTAAAAATAGGATAATACTTTATAAATTACAGCCCGGCTTTACAGAAGTCTTTTGTAAGCAGCTTATTGGTGTTTTGATTGTCAACCTGAGGCTGACACATCTGTGCTTATCCAAGAGTGCCCTCGGGAACAAAGGGGTAAAACTTCTGTGTAAGGACTTGCGTTACCCTGATTGTCAACTGTAGACCCTGGTGTTACGGCAATGCAATATAAGCAGATGTGGCTGCATATATCTCTCAAAGGCACTCGAAGAAGGCTGCAGCCTGGTAAGCTTGGACCTGGGTCTCAATCCCGTAGATGCTGGCTTTTGGTTTATCTGTGAGGCTTTAATGAGTCCACATTGCAACCTGAAATGCCTAGTGCTCTGGGGCTGCTCCATCATGCCTTCTCACTGCCGAGATCTTGCTTCTGCTCTTGTCAGTAATAACCTAGAAACTCTGGACCTGGGCCAGAATTATTTGGGGAAGACTGGAATAGCTGCATTCTTTGAGACTTTAAAAGAAACGAACATAACCTTGAAGACACTCAGTTTGAAGACAGATGTATGTAATCTGGAGATTCAGAAGATGTTGAAGAAAATAAAAGAAAACAGCCCAAAACTGACAATTCAGTGTAATGCCGCTGAGGTTCCTGGACCCACGTGTTGTAATTTCCTTCCCGAGCAAACTGAGATTCTCTACGAATTAAGTTTTTGAAAGGGAAGAATTGAATGTCTCTATGAGAAATGTCTTTAGTGAATATCAGAGGGTCAAATGTTTCTCACTGGGTGAGGTGTCAAAATGGAGGATGTAACACTCTCTGATTTATCGTAAATTCTGCACAAATCACGTAGTTATTTTCTGTCACAATGTGTTCTCTCACAAGGATGATAGCTCAGCCTGTAATACCGCGCCTTTGGGAGGCTGAGGTGAGTGGATCGCCTGAGCCCGCGGGTTTGAGACCCGCCTGGGCAGTGAAACCTCATCTCTACAATAAATCAAAAAATCAGCCGGGCATGGTAGCGCATGCCTGTAATTCCAGCTACTCTTGAAAGGCTGAGGCGGAAGGATCACCGGAGCCCCTGCAGGTTGAGGCTGCGGTGGTTGGGAGCGGCCCCTGCACTCCAGTGTGGGGGTCGGAGTGGGCCTCCAATTTAAAAAAAAAAAAAAAAAAAAAAAAGGATGATAAAATGTTGAAGCACTCTCATTTAAAAAAAAAAATTACAGCCCGGTTACTAGTAATATGGTATAATTTTGTTCAGCCTAAAAAGTAAGCCTGGCTGTTTTGAGTTGGGCTGATTCTTTAGTGATCTTGTCAATGTGGAACAATTCAAGTCTCTTGGACTCAACGGGAGCTTCAAGAGAAATGGCAGTTACCACTTTATAATTCCTGTGTATGTTTGTTTTTAATAATCGTGAAAAATTTATCCCAGATTGTATACTTGATGAAGATTTAGGTGATTAGGTGGAAACTCTTTGGAGAATCCAAAGTACCCATAAGAACCTTAAAATTCATATTTCCAGAATTACCTTGAACCTTGGCTGATTCCACTCCTGTTCTCTATCCTGCTTCACAGTGACATCTGCTCGGTGACCTCAGTTTAAGACATGGACTCATGAAAGCCTCTGAGGAAGAGGGGCCAGCAGCCTCCTTGGCCTTCAGCAGCCTCACCTCTTCTGCTTCCTAGCAGTGACACAGAAGCCTTTACAGGCTTCACTGAAGCGTGCTCGCTGCAGTTGTCCGACTATGCCAGGTTTATTTGCATCTTTCACACATGTGGATTCCGCTGCCATTTCCTTATTTGATGGGGAAAAATCCTGTTTTTCTATCAAGTCTCAGCTCAAGCCTTAACTTGGCAGTTCCTTTGGTGACTGCACAGAGTTCATTATACTCTGAGTGTCTTCTCTGTATTTTTAGTTGTCTCCCACCTTAAATTTAAAATGTAAATTGCAAGGATATTGCATTATTCAGCTTTGATTCACAATGCCTAGGCTCTGTTATTCTGCCTTAAAATGTTGAGCCTATTTAGTAATATTGTGTATGTTTGTGGAGTAGATGAAAAAGCAAGTGTATATTGATGAACTTTACACTGATTCCTCAGTGTTCCTTTTTCCCCAAGTGCCCCTTATCAGCTTTTAGTCTTTTTGATGAGTAACCATTTCTCTGACTTCCTCTTTTCTTTACCTTCTCTCCCATTTGCTTTTCCTGGGCTAAATGACTTCTCAACTTTGGCTTTTCCGTCATCTGTCCTGCTTGGAATATGCTCCCTTTCCCAGGAGTTCAAGTCTTGAGATTTAGTTCCACATCAAAGAGATGCAGTTTTATGCTGTCTTTCTTTAGTCTGCCTGTCTGTACGTGCAGTTTTCATGACTTGTTCTTCATTCTTCACCACATCACATACTTTTCCTTCTTGCTTGCTCAATCTTATCGTAAAATTTGAGATGAATGGGACTTTAGAAGATGGTGACCTTTGTATGCCATTCCGTGCAGAAATCAGCTCTGCAGCATGGATCACGACAGCTGCTGTGCACTGATGGAATCCCTCAGGGCCTGGAGCTCAGTGCTCCCCAGGCAGCCCATTCCTCATGAGACAGCTCTAGTCCCTCAGTCACCTCCCTTCGTGTGTCAGAACCTGCCTCTAGTCCAATTGTGGTTCGTGAGTTTTCCCGTGGGTGGTTCATTTCCATAAGACAGACTGTGTTTGAATTTATGTTGCTGTCCCTGGATCCTCTTATGGTGGTGCAACAGGATAACAATATAGGGGAAAAGTCAGGATTTCATGACTCATGGTACTAGAACGTAATTTCTAGAACATTTAAAAACTTACCTGTAAAACTTGAAGCCATAAAAGGACTTAAGAGAAAATTTTGATTTTTTCTTTTAAAGCCTCTGGGTGTGGAAAGCTATTCTGTTTTCTACTAAGAGAGTAGTCATGAAGGAATAGATTGATAGATTGGACTCTATGAAAACTGAAAAGTTCAGTGACAAATGAGGAAAAGATATTTACAACACAGATGACAAGAGTTATATCCAATAACTTTTGTTAATAAGGGCAACAAAAAAGGATTAATACCCTGATAGGCAAATTGGGGAAAAAGATAAACTCACGATTTATGAAAATATACTAGAAGTGGCCAATAAGCTGGAAAAAATATTCAAAGTGAAAGTGAAAACCAGATGTCAGTTTTTGCCTATCAAATTGCCAAAAACGTAAAAACCAATACCAAGGACTCAATCTTACCTTTTTCTGTTATCCAGATTCCTAACTGGAAGGCTTGGGTGTCACACCTGAGAAGAACTCACCAGACAGGGTTCAGTATCCTGTTGCTTTCCCACTCTACTCTGTCAGCTATATTACAAACAGAGAAGGAAACCAAAACATCTTATGGCCCTGAAAAGCCATCTTTTGTGGATTTCAGGACTCCCAAGGAGCCTTGTACGCCGTTTGTCTATCCCCTCTGAAGTCTGCCGCCTACAGGTCTTCATCTGCTTGGCATCAGACTTCGAGTTTTTCCTCCCTTGGTTTTAGCAAGACGTCTTATTTTCTGATAAGAACTACACATTACCAATTGAGAAATCTTTTTTCCTGCTTGGAAACCTCCCTTCTCCCCTGGCCAAACCAATGAGAATTTCACATGTACTGATTTATGTTTTTTTTTTTTAACTTTTGGCACCCTAAAACCACCTGTCAAACACCGTGTGCCATCTTCTCAGAACCTCCTGGGACATATGCCATGGGTCTGGGTCTTCATGTTTGGGTCAGAATATGCCCACTTATCTATCTGGTTGTCAGAGTTAAAAGAAACGGACCCCATCACCATGACATCAGCTCCTGTGAATGCTTGCCTGCCGTCCCCCCTCCCCCGGCCTAAAAGAAGCTTTAATAACCCCTAGTCTTGACTAGGCACAGTGGCTCATGCCTGTAATCCCAGCATTTTTGGAGGCAGAGATGAGAGGATTGTTTGAGTCCAGGTGTCCAAGACCAGCCTGGGCAACTTGGCGAGACCTCATCTCTACAATAAATAAAAAAATTACCCGGGGTGTGGTGGTGTACACTTACAGTTCCAGCTACTTTGGTAGGCTGATGCAGAAGGATTCCCTGAGCCCAGCAAGTTGAGGCTGTGGTGGCCGTGAGCATGCCATCGCACTCCAGCCTGGGCAACAGAGTGAGACTCTGACTCAAAAACAAAAACAAAAACACCCAAGTCTCAAGCATTTGCTGCCAGATGTTCCAAACATCTGGCCCCTTCTCTCCCTTGATAAGTGAATCCATTCTTTTCTTTCTTAATAAACTTTCTTTTCTAATCTAATTTCTGTGCAATTCCTTGCATACCCATGTACCGGCTCATCTCACCAACCTAATTTATTTAAAGAGGCTTATTCTGAACCAAGTGTGAGTGACCGCCAAAGAGGTCCTGAGAATATGTGCCTAAAATGGTTGAATTGCAACTTAAGTTTTTGTGCATTTTTAGGAAATGACATGAATCAATACATGTGAAGTTTACCCTGGTAGGGCTGGGATTCAAAGATTTTGGTTGACAATTTGTAGAAAGAGTTAAACTCTGTCTAGAGAATTTGTAATCAGTAGAATAAATGCTGAGTTGAGATAAGGGGAGTTGAGGAGGCCAAGGTTCTTGATACGGAGAGGGAGGTGCTAAGTAGGAGGCTTCAGAGAGCATAAGAGGTAAATGTCTTAAAGGGTGTCTGCCTCTGGGACTCCCCAGGGAGGGATTCTATACAGATGTGAGTTTCCCCGAGAGGCTTTGCAGGGTCGCTTCAAAATATGTAAAACATACTTCCTTTGGGACTGCCTATCTGTCATGTGTGCTGTGCTAGAGTCAGGTTGGAATTGGGTATCTTACTACCACAGAGTCTGTTTTGTCAGTTTTTTGGTCTCTGTTTTAATGTTAATGCTGGTCGGTTGTGCCTCAAACTCCACAGGGAGGGGCTGTACCAAGGTCTGTGAAAGGACAGACCGAGAGTGGGCAGCCATTTTTCATCTTGTTCTTAGACCCTGACACAATGATGAGAAAGTAGAAGCTATGCTTTTGGAGAAGTGCACACTTTAAGTAAAATTAACTTTGCCGCCTTTGTCCTTTTAGGAACAGACTTCCTGGTGTCAGTTATCTCATAGTGTCCATCAGGCTTGCCTAGAGTAAAGGGAATTTACAAGGCCTAAAATATCATGCATTGGGCAAGGATTGTAAAAGTCATGAAATTTGTGATTACAAGAGTTATAACCGCTCAGAGGGGGAGCAGGTGGGGATTCAATCTTCCAGTAAATTGGGCCCTATCTACAAGGAAGCCAAGGATCCCCTGAAGCTACCCACTGAGAATGCCTAGGTACACCCTCCACTAGGTCTAAGGAATGTCCTTCGGGAAGGTGCAGGAGAATTAGAATCCTTGTCATGCCCTTCTCTAGGGGCTATGATCATGTGGGCGAACATTAGTGGGTCTCTGTGTCACAGGTTCTCCAAGACATCCACAGGTGGTCGATAAAGCAGTCACGGCAGTAGCGTGCAACACCTCCAAGAGAAGGATTTAAGCCAGGATTCTGGGAGGGGCTACGAGGCCACACTCACCTAGAGTGTAGGCCCACTCCCTGTCTGTGGGGGTGAACTTCTCTTAAATAAATCTTCTCTCACCTGTGTGTGTCGCAATTCTTTGCATCTGCTCGGATCTCCGGGTGGCCAGCATGCACCTCCGGCTTGCCAGTCCCGGCGGTGCCGTGCGCCTCTTTGCTTCTCCACCCACACCCTGTCTCTGCCGTACCCTAACAGTCTGTCAACCTCCTCTTCCGTAGTGGTCTAGGATTTAGTTTTCCAGGTTTCCCTTGACCCAGAGGAGATCTGTTCCGTTGGTTGAGGGGTGCTTAAAATTCAGTTTTCGGTTTGCAAATGAAATGGATGCTTGTATATACTTGAGATGTTGTAAAACATATATTTGGACTTTGACCTCATCTTCTGACATACCACTCTGAAATTCTTAGAACTTCCAAAGTGATGTGTGTCTTTTTGCGTACTTGCAAGTTGACTGCTGGCTGGCTGCCCCCGTCAAAGATGAAAGCCCAAACGAAGCAGGATTGGAGAGCTCTTACTCTCAGCCTCCACACCCCGGGGAGGGGAGAGGAGCTGAAAGTTAAGTTGCTCACCGGTGGCCAGGGGCTTAACCAGTCAAGTGTATATCATGAAATCTCCCTAAAAGCTCAGGAGGTCAGGGTATGGTGAGCTTGTGAATACGCATACAGAAGGGGGGTGACTTTCACAGCCACGTGCTGGGAGGGTGGCACACCCCAGCTCCTTGGGCACTGAGGCTCCTGCACTTGGGACCCTTCTAGATCTCACCCTAAGCTTCTCTTCCTCTGGCTGTTTGTTTGTATTCTTTAAATTATCTTTGTAATAAACTGGTAAAGGTAAGTTAAGTGTTTCCCTGAGTTTCTGGCAGCCACTCTAGCAAATTAATTAAGCCCAAGGTGGGAGTTATGGGAGCCAGTGGGTCAGAATTGTAGGTGAAATATGGGGCTTGTGATTAGCATCAGAGTTGGAGTCAGGAGCAGGCATTGTCTTGGGGACTGAACCCTCCACTTGCGGGAGCTAAATTCTGTTTTTGGGTAGATAGTGTCAGAATTAGAGGACACCCAGCTGGTGTCTGCTACAAAATTGCTTGCTCGGTGGGTGAAGAAGAAAGCCATCGTTTGGTCACAGAAGTTTTGTGTTGTGTGAGAGCAGAGTAAGTACTGTTTGTGTTTTTTTCAATTCGTATCCCCTCTGCAGAGGGGACAGGGGGCATACTTATATCAAGAACACAAAGCTTGCGATGCTATTCTGTGGTTATGTTAATAAAGTTGTGGTTTATTCCATCGAAATTTGCCATCTGTACTTGCCTATCATATGCCATGCAATAGGGCTGGGCGTGTTGGCTCATAACTGTGACCTCAGCTCTCTAGGAGGCCAGAGTGGGAGGACCACTTGAGGCCAGGAGTTTGAGACCACCCTGGGCAACTTAGCACTCCCCACCCCAACTCTATTAAATCAGCTGGGTGTGGTGGCATGCCTGTAAGTCTTAGCTGCTCGGGAGGCTGAGGCAGGAGGACAGCTTGAGCCCAGGAGTTGGAGGCTGGAGTGAGCTTTGATGGTACCACTGCCCTCTCCAGCCTGAAAGACAGAGTGACATCCTGTCCCTAAACAAACAGACTAATGTTGGAAATGTAAGCAGATGCCGTCTTTTTGAGGGGCAGTTTGGTAGCATGTGTTTACCTTGGACCAGGAGCTACATTCTAGGAATTCATCATGAGGATTTCAGGTGTACAGACGACTGATGCCGATTGGTTGTGTTGTGTTCCGGTGAGGGAGTTGTTGCTGGGGGCGGGGAGGGAGGAGCTGTGGAAGCTGAAGGGCAGGGAAGCTGGACTGGGGATGGAGAGTCCTCGGGCCCTGTCGGACTTCTCTTCTTTCTTCTTCTGAGTTGGAGTCTCACCGTCGCCCAGGTTGGAGTGCAGGGACATGCTCAAGGCCACCGCCACCTCGACTTGCTGGGCTCAGGCTGTCCTTCCGCCTCAGCCTTTCAAGCAGCTGGAACCACAGGTGCATGCCATCACACTCGGCTAATTTTTTGATTCATTGTAGAGATGAGGTCTCGAACCCCCGCGCTCAGGCCGTCCTCTCATCTCCACTTCGCAAAGTGCTGGGATCATAGGCGTGAGCCACCATGCCTGACTTGATGTGGCTCTTGATTGCTGTGAGAGAGGGGAGGTAGCCAACTTGGGCAGTGAACGCTGCGGGACAGAGTGGACCTGACAACGTCTGACACCCCCGCAGTGCCCAGTCTTCTTCCTGCGTGGGAAGAGAGTGGTCTTGGGTGACATTGCGGCAGTTCCTGAAGGCTCTGCACCTGAAGCATCAGCTAACTGCATTTTTAACAGGCGGAGGTCGAGATGTTGCTGGCAGGGAGATCTGAGCAGTGCCCCTCTTTGGTTGCCATGAGGGGAAGTACATTGCAGTGTTGTTAAGACAGCACAACTTAGAAATGGCATTTTTCCTGTAATATGCATGATTTTCTAGTCGGGGAATGATTTCAAATAAGATGCATTAGTATTTTAAGCAGCTTTGCTACACTGCAAGTATGTTAAGCTTGAGATCCTAAATAAAAATGTGGTACATATACAGAATGGAATATTACACAGCCATAAAGAAGCACAAAATCATGAGTTTTGCAGCAACCTGGATGGACTTAGAGTCCATAATACTGAGTAATCTTTCACAGAAACAAAGAACCGAGTATCACATGTTCTCACTCATAAGCAGACCTTGAACAACTTTCATAATACTATAAGAAAAGGATTGGCAGTAGTGGGAATCTGCTGGGGAAGAGGGGGCACCCCTCATCAACAAGGATAGCTGCATAATGACCATTGGTATACCTGACCCTGAACTGTACCCCACATCTTAAAATAAAGTTAAAAGTTAAAAAAGAAGTGCTTGAGATCCTAACTGTTGTACATGAGCTGCCAAGAATTTTCCCATCTTGGTCTTTTCAGATGAAATACTAGACTCTGCAGTTGTCCTTCAGCTTGATGGGATGGGATAGGACAGGACAGGACAACCTAAGCACCCTCTCCTAGAGAAGACGCAGGCCGGCCACGCACACAGAAGGCCAGCTCGCCACTGCCTTGTGCTGGCCAGGTATTCGCGATGCCACTTGAACACCTCCCTTTTTGGCGAGTTGTGACTCGCATCCCCTCCTAGCATGGTCTTCTGCTAACTTGAATGATTTAATGTTATCACCTTTTTAGGACAGTTTTCGATGAGCATCATTAACTTTATTTTAACATTTCCTTAACCTGAAACTTCCACAAAATTATTTAAAACAATGAGTCTGTGGAGTCTTTCTGTCATGTGGCAACCCTAAATGTGAGAAGGCTCCTGCGTAATGTTCACCTGTTCCAAACAAGTCGCCCAGGGGTCCAGCAGGGAGAGATAATTGGTTTATTAAAACTTACAGGAGACACTGATGGTGACGGGTTGGTGAAGAATCCACACCTTGGGGCAGTACAACAAGCAGTTTTACAATTAAAACAAATAGGTTAATCATTCAAATTCCTATAGTGTTTATGATTATATTGATTTGCTTGGTCACCTTCATATCATGACCCATTACTAGGAATTTGCATATCCTGCAGAGACCCACCTTGGTTAGAAGCCACTCCCATGAGGGAGGGATTAAGAAGAAACCAGGTATGGAGGAAAATAGTCTATGTCTGGACAATACCTTACACTTTCAAAGTATTATTATTTCTTTTCTTTGTTTTTTGAGTCAGATTCTCACTCTGTTGCCCAGGCTGGAATAAAGTGACATGCTCACAGTCACCATAGCCTCGACCTCCTGTGCTCAGGCGATCCTTTGGCTTCTGCCTTCCAAGTAGATAGAACTACAAGTGCATACCAGAACACCTGGCTAATTTTTTTTTTTTTTTCTAATTGTAGAAATGAGGTCTCACCAAGTTGCCCAGGCTGGGCTCGGGCAATCCTCTTGCATCCACCTTCCAAAGTGCTAGGGTCAAGACCTCTGCTCTGCCATAAAATGGACCCAGCTAATTATCTCGAGCACTCTGCTTCTTGTTCTGTCTTTCCTGTTTTATTTTTTTCCTTAAAGAACCTCTAAGAGAAACGCCTCATAGAAGCCCAGGAGACAGTTTGAAAACTTTGATTCTGCTTTTTTTGACTTCATAAAGATAAAGCTGGTAGAAAAGTGAAGTTATAAACCAAGTCAGGATTCTGTTTCTGGAGACCCGTTGTTCTACCTAAGGAGAGGCAGTAAAGAATTTTTAGGAATTTTCCCAGTAGGGTAAAAAAATTTGTTATCTAGGGTCCTGTTGGGAAAGAACTACCAAAAGCTTTCCCATAATTGGCTGATAAGAAAAGGCTGCAGGCCAGCTCAGTGGCTCAGCCTGTAATCCCGTGCTTTGGGAGGCTGAGGTGAGTGAATTGCCTGAGCCTGCGGGTTCAAGACACACCTGGGCAACTTGGCGAAACTTCATCTCTACAATAAATTAAAAAATCAGCCGGATGTGGTAGCGCGTGCCTGTAATTCTGGCTATTCAGAAGGCTGAGGCAGAAGGATCGCCGGAGCCCAGCAGGTCGGTCTAGGCTGCGGTGGTTGGGAGCGGCCACTGCACTCCAGTCTGGGCAACGGAGTGGGACTCCAACTCAAAAAAAAAAAAAGGAAAAGGCTGCAAACCAAAAATAAATTTCCAAGCCCTCCCATCTGACTGAATGGACCCCTTCTGTGCCAAGGGAAACCTGAAAACTGAATTCCAGGCCATGATGGAAAAGGAGGTCAAACATGCCTTGTTACACTCCTCTCTTATGGAGTTTGAGGTATGACTGACCAGCATTAACATTAAAATAGAGAGCAGAGGACTGATCGAGCGGACTGTGGCAATAAGACACCAAATTTCAACCCACTCTGGTATAGTGTCACATGGCAGCAGGCCCCAAAGGAAACAAAAATATTTTACCCCACAGTATACTTTTTTGAGGTATGTTGAGGGAGGCCCGCAAAGCCATCTTTTGTGGGGAAACGTTTGCAGCTGTAGAGAAGCTCCGTTGGCACAGCCAGGTCTACCCCCTCCTGGACCTTCTCAGATGCGCGAGTGATCAAGCGAGAGTCTGGCGCCTTTAAAGTCTGAGTAAGAGACGTTTGCCATCTGTGATGCTTCATCTACACTATACGAAGCTTGGCTCCTCAACCCCCTTATCTTAGACCATTCCTTTCTGCTAAGTTCAAGCCTTTAGAAAATAGCTTGACTCAACAAATTTCCAGCTAATGGATCCCTAAACTCTACCTCTAACTTGTAAGCCTGCACTTCAAGGGGTCCCACCTTTTGAGCTGAACCAATATAAACCTCACATATGTCAGTTTATATCCTTGTCTGCAAACTTTTGTCTCCCTAAGATGGATAAAAGCAAGCTGTAACCCAACCACCTAGGGCACATGTTCTCAGGACCTCTTGGGATTGTGTCTTGGGCCATGGTCATATATATTTGGCTCCAAATAACCCCCTTGAAGTATTTTAGAGAAGTTGGCTTTTTGTCACTAGGGCTATGTCTCCCAAGGGCTCCAGACTGCGTGCCTCTCTGTCGCATTGCCCAAACAGATTTTGAAGACGATGTGGAACCTGATCTTCCCCCAACTACTCGATATGTTCTGGCACTTCTTTCTATGACTCATTAAATACTACAGCTTTAAGTAAACTATATGTTAGGTTTTGTTATGAGTTAGGGTACTGTATAAGTTTATTCTGGAGAGCAGGTATATAGATTTTTATATGTGTTTGTGTGTGTATGATGCATCTATTTCTTTAAAACAGAATCCACAGAACAAGCAGATTGACTAGTTGAGAATAGTTTGAGGTTGTGTTCTTCTCTTAGCCTTGTGATGTGCGGTGAGTTTGGATTGCCTGTTGCGAGTTCGTGTTTCTCTGAGACACATTCATTAATGTCCAAGGGCCATGTCTTTCTACTCCCGAGACCCCAGGGCCCAGCGTGGTGATTTACACCTAGCAAATGGGTGATCAATGATGGAGGAGACTGAAATTCCACCTGCAGATAAATACATATTTCAAAGTTAGTATTTCTTAACCTTCCATTGAGCTCTGTTTACCAGAGGGGAATTCAGTGAACTCTTGTCTTCTTGTTATTTTATCTTCAGTAATGCCCGGCTAATTTATTAAATACTGTTTCTTGTGTAAACCTTGTTTTGAAAATTTCACTAATGAAGTAGTACTAGTGGAAAACAATTAAAACAAACTTTATATTTTATATGACTAAACTTCCTGATCAAAACATTTATTAAGATTAAAAATTTTTTTTAATTGTTTTGTTTGAGTCATGGTCTCACTGTCACCTAGGCTGGCAGTTGCACATTCACAGCCACCACAGCCTCAACCTGCTGGGCTCCGGCGATCCTTCCACCTCAGCCTTCCAAGTAGATGGAACTAAAGGTGTGCACCACCGCACCTGGTAATTTTTTGATTTATTGTAGAGACGAGGTCTTGCCAAATTACTCAGGTTTTGCCAAATTGTCTGGAACCCCTGGGCTCAGGCAGTCCTCTCACTTCTGCCTCCTGAAGTGCTGGGATGACAGGCATGAGCCACCATGTCTGGCTTTATTCATTGAGTTCTTAAGGAAGCTTTTTGGCAGATGTTCAGAAACACAGTAGATAAACAAACAAAAGCAGGTACTTGATGTGACCTTGCCTAAATGATAGATATTTAACCTAGGTTTTATTTGTCAAAATTTAACGATAAATGAGTATAAAACCTCCAATTTTTTCCTATGCAAATTTTACTTCTAGCTGTTTCCCAAGCAGTGTTTCACAAACTCTAATGATACACTATTATTATACTAAAAACCAAAAACCACTTTCTTACCAATAATTTTCAAGTTAAACTTTCCTTGGAGTTTTGTCATTGGCAAGTCCAGATAATATGGCCGCAGTGAAGTAGACGTGTGCGTTTCGCCTCCACAGACACAGGGCTCGGAGAGGAGCAGGTGGTGTGTTAGGTCAGGAGTGAGCAGTGAGCGTGGAAGGCTCGCCCGTCCTCTTCAGGTTGTCTAATGCAGTGCTCTCACGGGGCCTCTAAGTGGAGATCTTCTGTGCCACCTCTTAGCCTTTTCCAAACAGTCAGACTCTCGAGCGAACGCCTCCGGTTTCCTCAGCCTGCCACTCAGACATTGTCCGTAGTCTGCTCCTCTTTGACTCGCTCATGACTTCATAGTTGAGACCAGTGAACCTTTTTCCCACCATGTGCTTGCACTCAGTGTTTGCTGTTGCTGAATATGGAATTCTGACTCCCCTTTGGTGCTCAGGAAGTTTTCTACCGTCAATGCCTCTCGTCTGGAGCTGTACCTCTTTCCTGACTCAGTTCAGAGTCTGTCTTCTTTGAAAACTGTCTACTTTAGTGTTCTCCAGATTTCCGAAACCGCCACTGTTTGCTTCCCGTGGCTCTCCCTGCTTTTCTGTCCTGCATAGTAGAGGGATGTGATCTAACTACTGCTTTTGCGCCTGGATGGCAGGGGGTGGAGGGTATGAGTGAAGTGTATGAATAGCTCAAAACAAAAACTTAGGCTAATTCTGATTTGCTTTGTATCATTACACACTTTCACTTTCGGGATTGTGAAAACACAGAGTTCTACTACCTTTGTGTCTATCACTGAGCTTTTGTTGTAAGCTTTTGTTGTTTTGCTTTTTTGTTTTTTGGGTCTGTCTCATTCCTGTCACCCAGGCTGGAGCACAGCAGCACAGTCATGGCTACTGCAGCCTCAACCTGTTGGGGTCAGGCAATATTTCTGCCTCAGCCTTCCAGGTAGCTGTAACTACAGCATTGTGCCGCCATGCCTGGCTAATTCTTCTGATTTATTGTAGAGACAGGGTCTCGCCATGTTGCCCAGCTGGTCTCAAACTCCAGGGCTCGCAGTCCTCTTACCTCAGCCTCCCAAAGTACTGGGATTATAGGTATGAGCCACCGTGCCCTGCTTGTAAGTTTTTATTTAGAAACATCTTCCCACTTGAAAGAGTCATCATGCAGGATTTGAAAACACTGTTACTTGAAGTGTTAAGTCAAAAGGTCAGCCCTCAAAAGCTTATTTTCCAGAACATACCAGAGGAGGATTGATGTTAACATTCTGTAAAATCCAGTCATGATGTACACTGTTTTATCTATGTGGGATTCGTTTGCAGTCTGTGTGTGTGTGTGTGTGTGTGTGTGTGTGTGTGTATGTGCATACCATGCGTGCACACACATGTGCATGTTTGCACGCACACACAAGTAGTGACGAGATGGTGGCACACAGTGGTAAGGGTCTCTCTTTCCTCTTACATGTGGGTAGAGCTATTTGTTGCAATGCAGTTTACTGTAATTACAGAAAAGGGAATGGTGTTCTAAAGAGAAAACATCCATTTGTGCTGCACCATAGTGGACAGAGGAGAGCTCCATGCTACAGAAAGAGTGAGGCAGGTCTATGTAGTATGTGAAGCGGTCTCCAGGAGAGAATCAGCAGAAAAGCCATGGTGCATAGCAGTAGACAGCTTCCATTTATGTGAGCAAAGGAGACCTGCACACACGTGTGCTTAGACACATTCATCTCGCTGGAATGACACATGAGAATCTGGTGCCTCTCAAGAAGAGAGCTGAGGTACTAGGGACTCAAGGCGGGAGGGAACTGGTTTTGCAACGCGTTTGCATCGGCGCCATTTCCATTTTTTAAAAAGCTGCATCCATAGTAATACTGCTTGTTGAATAATACCACCTTTCTTCAGTGTCTTGTGCTGCATTCAGAAATAGAAGAGCAGTGCCTTGAAATTAGCACAACGTCTCTTGTACCTCTCTTCCCTCATTCCCTACTGTTGCAAATAGTGACTGTGTCTGGTTTACAACTTGGGACAGCAAGAGGACAGTTCTGCATTCAGATCAGACCTGTGTCTACAGTTTCCTGGCTTGTATGATGTTGGATATGTACTGAACCTTTCTGAGCCCTAATTTTCTCATCTAGGCTATGGGAACGAATCATATACTATAGCTCAAATGGGTTGTAAGGATTAAATGAGAAAATGCACTTCATGAGCTGACATGTGATATGGGCATCTAATAGTTCTATAAGTAATAATTTTTATTTTAACTGGTAACTAAGGTACTTGTTCAAATGATAAAATTCCTGCTTTTTTAACTGCTGCAGTTGGAGCATTTTTAACAGTTCTAGTTCCCCTGGCATGCTGTAGTGGAACAATACCTAATTTTGAGGGCCTTTTTTGCCCTTAGAGTTTTTTTTTTTTTTTAAATGAAATAGCCTATGTTTCCTTTTTAATCCTGTAAGGTCTTTTAAATCAAAGTAATGTTCTTTGTCTTTCTACTTGTAAGTGAAATTTTACTAATTTCTTATAGTTTTTTTTTGTGTGTGGGTTAGTGTATTACTGTGTATTATATACTGAATATTACCTGTTATTTACTTAAGCAGGTACCTATCCAACAATGAGGCCACAGTTTTATTTTTATTTTTTATTTTTTTGAGCCCGAGTTTCACTCCGTTGCCCAGACTAGAGTGCAGCGGCCGCTCCCGGCCACCGCAGCCTCGACCTGCTGGGCTCCAGCGATCCTTCCCCCTTAGCCTTCCAAGTAGCTGGAATTACAGGCGCGCGCTACCATGCCTGGCTAATTTTTTGATTTATTGTAGAGATGAGGTCTCGCCAAGTTGCCCAGACGGGTCTCGAACCCGTGGGCTCAGGCAATCCACTCACCTCGGCCTCCCCAAAGCACGGGATTACAGGCTGAGTCACTGAGCCTGGCCGACGCCACAGTTTTAAACAGAAGACAGTAATGTGGACTCCAAGTCCAAACTTGGTGACAATGACCATATTAGAACCCCTTGTTATTGTAAATATATTATTCAGTTAATGGGTTTTGGGGGTAACGTTTCTGTTTTATTTTAAGCCATTTTATTCTTTTTCCAGCTCTTTCAATCTCACATGGCAATGAAAATGACTTGTATGTCCTCACAAGTATCTGATGATGAACAGAGAGTGAGTATATCTTTTAAATGCATTGCATATTGTTTGTTAAATGCTTCTCTGATTTCAAAATTACTACTCAGAGTACTCACAGGCTTTTGTGATAGAGGCTTCTATTTGTACTTACCTGGAATGAGAATTAACTTTTTTGTTGATTTAAGTGAAAAACAGACAATGGATTGAATCGTTGAGTGTCCAAAATATTCCTATTCTAGTTTACATTAAGCAAGTTTTTTTCCTCTTTCTTCAGTTGTTATATGATTTTTGGTTTTTTGTCTTTGACTTTATACAGATTAATACTCTGAGTGCTTCAACAACATTTAGTAGAAAGACTAGCACTGCTTTTGCCAGCACATTGCAGAATGTGGTGGGTGCATAAAATCACAGAGTGCAGGGACCGTGGACAGTCTGCTAGATGCCCTCCTGGGGTGAGCTTAGACCTGTTGCTTTCCAGCCGTCTGCATGTGCCTGTCTTGCAGGGACAGTTTTTGGTGATTCATATTAAATTTTATTTAAGGGGGGGTAAATTGAATTTGGTGAAAGAGATGAGTTTTTAATTTTAACAAAAGAGAGAATTGCAAATACAAATATGGGTAATTCAGTGAGACTGAATAATTTCCTTTCCTTCTGTGCCCCAGTAACTGGAGTCTCTCATTGCTTTTCCCTCTTCCAAGCTCTTCGTGGTTTTGATAAATCTTAAGTTGACTATCAAACTACTGTTCTTTTGACCTTTTTTCTCTTACTAGTATCAACAGTCTGTTCTATCTTCTCACAGAACTTTTAATTTACTCCTAATCTGCCTTCTAATTCATTGCTTTGCTGAGACGACTGTCAGAGTCACTAGTGATCTTTAGTGACTGATCCACTGGGTGGCTGTAACTTAGTCCTTTTTGTCTGTGCTAAATTGTGCCCACACCCTTGTTTTTGAAATGCTTCTTTTGTTCCTGTGACATTAAAATCATGTGGTTTTAGAACCAGAAGGGAACCTAGAGGCCATTTAGTTCAACTTTTATATAATAAACGTATGCTTATTGGACAGAAAATGGTAAGTGTTCTAACCTTAAACACTTTCATAACTAGGAAATGCCGTGCTTCTCCACTCTCTTTTTGAAAAAAAAACCCAAAAAACCATCAATATACCATGGTACGTGACGAGAGGGGATTCAACAGGCACAAAAGAGAATGTGGCATACAGCAAGTCCCCTACATGTGAACCTTCAGGCTGTGAACTTTCAAAGATGCAAACATGCACCTGCATGTCCAGTCATATTATTTGGTTCACACATCTGGCATGCATTGTCATGTGTGTGGAAGGTACCATACTGTAAGATTAAAAATGTTTTCTTAAGTCGGACGCAGTGGCTCACGCCTGTAATCCCAGCACTTTGGGAAGCCGAAGCAAGAGGATTGCTGGAACCCAGGGATTTGAGACCAACCTGGTAAACTTGGCGAGACCTCATCTCTACAATAAATCGAAAACAAAATTAGCTGGATATGGTCAAGGCAGCAATAGCTGTAAGTGTGCCACTGCACTCCAGCCTGGGCAGCAGAGTAAGACCCCAACTCAAAAAGAAAAGTTTCTTTTATTTTTGTGTTTGTTTTTTATGTATTATTTGTGTAAAAGGTATTATGTATTATTTGTGTAAAAAGTATTATAAACCTATTATAGTACAGTACCATATAGCTGAATGTGTTAATTGGGTACCTAGGCTAACTTTGTTAGACATACAAACAAATTGGACTAACATATACATTCTTGGAATGGAAGTCATTTGTATCTAGAGGGCTTACTGTGATTCTGTTGCAGCATAGCGAATTATCATACATTTAGCTGCTTAAAACAGCACCTGTTTATTAGCTCACAGTTCTATAGGTCAGAAAGTCAGGAGGCCCATCTGGCTTCTGTGCTCTGGTCCCATGCTCAAGGGGTCACCGGCTGGGTTCTCATCTGAAGGCTCTTCTCCCAGACTTTTTCAGGTTACCGGCAGAATTCACTTCCCTATTGGCTGGGGCTTGCTGTCAGCATCTAGAGGCCATTCTGTCCTAAAAATCAGCAGGGGAGAACTGGCATGCAGAGTACCCTCAGGCTTCGGATTTTTGACAACAAGTACCCTTTCAATGGCTTCCTTTGTTAGGTTGGGCCCTACGGGATCATCCCCCTTTCTAAGGTTGGCTGAATTGGGACCCTGATCACATCTATAGAATCTCTTCTCAGCAGCACCTAGGCTCGTGTTTGGTCGGATAACCAGGGGAAAGTATCTGTGCACCAGGGGCCATCAGTCTAGGGGCCATGTCAGAATTCTCCCACCACATGCAGTAAAAGGCTAGTTTTCCTTACCCAGCCTTCAAGTCCACTCCTTGCTGGTAACTGCTCTCGGTGGTAGTCTGTCAAAACCCTTTGAGACGTTTCCATTCATGTTCCTAATTATGTAAAAACATGAATATGTGTAAAATACATATATGTGGGTATATATTTTTCCTCAAATCACAGTAAAATATGTCACTGTTTGGATACCTATCTTTTGAGACTCATCCATGTTGTGACATGTATCAGTAGTTTAGTATTCCTTTGTGTAGACATACTAGTTTATCTCTTAACCATTTATTGCACGTTTTGGGTCGTTTCTAGTTTTTGATCATTGGGAATAAAACTGCCGTGCACATTTGTGCTTAAGTCCTTGTGTGGACATATGTTTTTAGTTATCTTGGGTACCTCCAAGTGGGATTTTTTTGGTCATAGAGTAATGCTTGTTTAACTTTACAAGAAACTGGCAAAGTGGCAGTTTTCCAAAGTGGCTGTATCATTTTGTGGTCACACTAGCAAATTTATCAGCATTCCACTTATTCCTCATTATCTTGAACACTTGACACTGTATTTTAGCTATTTATTGGGTATTCAGTGTCATCTTACAGTTTTAATTCACATTTTGTTGATAATTAATATTCTATATGTGCCATTTGTTTTTCACCTTCTTCCCTGCCTTGTGGCTTAATCAAGCATGTTTATGATTCCATGTTACCTCTGTTAGCTTACTAGCTATAACTCTTTGGTTTTTAAAATTTTTTAAAGCAGTCATCGATCTAGACTTTAGTTTATCACACCCAGCCTTCACCTTCAAATAATGTAGCACTTTATGTGTACTATAAAGCCTACAACAGTATTCCTCCACTCCCCCTCCCATCTTTTGTGCTTCTACATGTAACCTGCAATACATTGTTTCTATTCTTGCTTTAAACAATTACATTGTAAAGAAATTAAAAACAAGCAGAAAACTCTCTTAAATTTGCCCACATATTTACCTGCCTGGTGTTTTTCACTCCTTTTTTATTCCTTTTTGTGAATCTTTTGTCTTTTTCCTTTCTCTTGAAGAATTTATTTTAACATTTCTTAAAGTGTAGGTCAGCTCAACTGGCAATGGATTTTCTCGGGTTTTGTGTGTCTAAGGATGTCTTCATTTTGCCTTCATGTTTGAAGGATGTTTTAATTGAATATAGACCTCTAGGTTGTCATTTCTTCTTCTTTTGACATTTTATATGTCATTCTGTTGTCTTCCAGTTTGCACTGTTTTTCTATGAGAAACCTGGAGTCATTTTGTGTTTGTTTACTTTCGTGTAATGTGTCTTCCACACATCTTGTTGCTGCTAAAGGTTTTCTTTATGTTTGTTTTTAAGTAGTTTGCTGTGACATGCCTGGATGTGGGTTACTTTGGCTGTTTCCATTTGTAGTTTCCTGAAATTCTTGGATCTCTGACTTTAGGTTTACAAAATTGGACCATTTTCAGTTGCTATTACTTCAATTATTAGATGTCTTTTTCCTCTCTCTTCTCCCCTTTCCCCTTCTCTCCTCTTTCTAACTTTTCCATTTGGTGTTCCAATTACTAGTAGGTTAGACCATTTAATAAGGTCCCACAGATTTTTGAGGCTCTGTCTTATCTTTTCTCTCTGAGAGATTCTTAGCTTGGATAAATAAAGATATTTAGCCTGGATAATAACTATTAAACAAATCTCTCTTCTATTGTTTGATCATCTGTTAATACTATTCAATAAATTTTTCATTTCAGATGTTGCATTTTTCCATTGTAGAAATTCCTTGTGTTGCTTTTTGTTGTTGTTGAGAACTTTCATATCTCTCTCTAATTCTGTCACATCGTTCATTATTTCCATTTTTTTTCTGTAGATTCCTTAGCATGTTATTTATAGTTCTTATTTGCTAATTAAAGAGCTGATTTATTGTGAGTTTTTTTTCTCTTGGCTTTGTTTTTCTAGACTATGAGTTACATTTTTATGCTTTTTTTCCTATTGTACTTTTTAATTGTACAGTAGACATTGTATAGATGGTGGGTTTTGTTTTTCTTCTTCTGAAGAGTGTTGGGTTTTGTTCTAACAGGCAATTATGTTGCTGACTGATCACATTGATCATGTTAAGCCTTGTCATAGGCTTTGTTAGTGAAGTCTCTTTCAGTTGTGCTTTCACTATTGGGGAGCATTTCTGATTCCTAGGCTGTGATGTTTAGTCCTAAACTGTGACCCATGTAGGACTTCAGAAGAAAGCCTGAGGTGTTTACCCAAGACTCTTTAACTTACAGACTTAAAACTCAAGCTCTGTCTATCTTACCATTATGGACTCTTGACAGCTCTGCTTAGTTCCTCCCAATTCCCATTGTCTCCCTGTTGGAATATTTGTATTCCCTCTATATTCTGCAGCTCAGTGGTCAACCTTTTGAGGGATGCAAATTTTGGACTCCCTCCTTTCTGGAATTTTCTAACTCACTTTCCAGGCAACTTGCCTGCACCAGTCTCCAATTTACCTGTCCCCCCAGTAAGACTGTTACTTCCTTCTTGAGTTCTGTCTTCTTTGTGTAGTGATGACACTGGGGCCTGTCCTTGGGAAAGCTGGTTACATGTGCATCTCACCTAGTAGGTCACCTGCCCTCACCCTCACGTGTCTTGTTCCAGCCAGTGTCTGTCTGCCTCTGGTTGTACTCTGTGGCTTTGAAAGGGTTGCTTATCATTGTTATCAGCAGGGGGTAACTTTGACATAAACTACTCTGCCATCACTGGGACCTGAAACTTTATCTATACTTTTGTATTTTTTTTTAAACTGACATTTTAATGTAAAAATTTTTCACGTTAATAAAATTTATTATAAATAGATTCAGTGACCTTAAACTTTCCATTTTGTGAGTGAATATGCCATAGTTTACTTGGATATTTTCCTGTTTTTGGAAATCAAGTATTTTAACATTATAAATAGTGCCAGACTCATTGTATGAAGAGGATAAGAAATTTGTGTTTTGAGGGTCTAGACACAACTTTCTTTTCTACAAATTTTACTTAATCACGTGTATGTTAGATAAAGTGTAATAATCATAAAATCTTTCATTTCTTTGATAAATATTGCTTATCCTTTCAAGTGTGCCTATATCGTTTTTATTTTTTAATTTGCTATCGTTTTTGTTTCTATTTTCCTTTAGAAAAGAGAAAAGATTCGTTCCTTGACTATGTGTGGCCATGTTGGCTTTGAGAGTTTGCCTGATCAGTTGGTCAACAGGTCCATTCAGCAAGGTTTCCGCTTTAATATTCTCTGTGTGGGTAAGTGCCACTTCTTCTTTTTCTAAGTTGTCCCTTCATATTCCTTGTGTTCACTCTTTGTTGTCGTAATCTGTGATGCTTGTGTTATTCATTGGAAGTCATGATCCCGGACTTTTACAATCTGGACTGTTGGTTTTGTTTTTCTTAGCTTTAAACCTTGTGTTTGTTCTTAAACATTTCAGTGCTCTTTTCAGAGTCCTGAGTAACTTAGCATGCACGGTCACTTCTCTGCTCTGCTGATGAGCCTTAGCTTGTCTACCTTCCTTCCTTCCTTCCATCCTTCCTTCCTTCCTTCCTTCCTCCCTTCCTTCCTTCCTCCCTCCCTCCCTCCCTCCCTCCCTTCCTTCCTTCTTTCCCACTCTGTCACCTAGGCTGGAGTACAGTGGCACGCTCATGGCCACTGCAGCCTCGACCTGCTGGACTCAGGCCATCCATCTGCTTCAGACTTCCAAGTAACTGAAACTAGAGGAGTGAGCCACCATGCCTAGCGAACTTTTTGATTTATTGTAGAGATGTGGGCTCAGGCAGTCCTCTCACTTCTGCCTCCCCAAGTGATGGGATTACAGGTGTGAGCCACCATACCCGACAGCATGTATTTCTTTCATGGACAACTTGACCTTTGAAATATTGGGGATCCTTGAAACCACTCTAAAGTTTTACAGTTATATTTCTTCATAGCCATCTCATGCAACCATGAAGACAAAAAGACATACCTTTGTTTCTTTCAGGGGAGACTGGAATTGGAAAATCAACACTGATTAACACATTGTTTAATACTAGTTTTGAAGACTGTGAATCCTCACATTTTTACCCACATGTTAAACTTAAAGCTCAGACATATGAACTTCAGGAGAGTAATGTTCAATTGAAATTGACTGTTGTGAGTACTGTGGGATTTGGTGACCAAACAAATAAAGAAGAGAGGTATGTGTTTTCTCCTTGTAGCAAAACAGTTTTTCTTATTTTAAGACATTTGCCTCCTAGCCTTATGAACTCTGATCTGATTTTTCTCCTATAATAATTTATACCTTTCCTCCCAGACATTAATTTTTTTAGTAATTAAACAATGTTTTCCTTGTTTGCAAATTAACATTTTTCTATTCATTTGTCTAATTTCTTTAGAATAATTTAAACCACATTATTAAAATATGCATTTCAGCAAAAAGTTCTCATTGTTTTCTGCTATGCAGATTTATTATATATTAAGTGATTGGTACTAATCTTGGACTTACCTTGTTGAGGAAAAAAATACAAGACATACAAGTACAACTATATACAGTGGTCAGATACATGATGCATGAATTTTTTGTGAAATTTTAATCAAAATAGCCACTTACATTAAGCATTACAGGAAAGTTTGGATAGTGAAATTTTAATTTATATTTTACCTTATGTTATTATTTCCTAATATTTCCCTTAAGGCATTATAAAGATTGATTATAGAATCTGTATGAGATTTAAACTATGAAAGGAAAAAAATAGATGGGGTAAAGGAGTAATTTTTTGTCATTTTCTTTTTGAAATGTATATACTTTCATTATTATAAGTAATTTTTTAGAGGGAAAGTATTTTGCACAAATTCACTGTGTGACATGTGTTAAAGCATAGCTTTTTCAGCACTGTGGTCTGCCTTAAATACATTTTTTTAATTAGTTAATTTTTTAATATATATTTTTAGAGAGAGGGCTTCACTCTGTCACCAAGGCTGGAGTGCATTGTTGGACTCACAGCTTATTGTAGCCTCCACCTCCTGGGCACACTCGATCTTTCCACCTCAGCTTCACAAGTAGCTGGGACTACAGGTAGCACCACTACACCACATTAATTTTTATTTTTTGTTATTATTTTATTTTGTAGAGGTGAGGTCTCAGTGTGTTGCCCAGGTTGGTCTTGAACTCCTGGCCTCAAGCAGTTCTCTCACCTTAACCTCCGAAAGAACTGGAATTATAGGCGTGAGCCACCACTCCTGGCCTGCCTTAAATATAAAGAAATGTCTTATGTGAATCTTCTGGAATGAGTAATTAGTGGCAATGCCCTGTGACATTTTGGCTTAAATGTTATCATCATTATTATTATTTGAGTTTGATTCGCACCCTGTTACTCAGGCTACTATGTAATCCTTCTGCCTCAGTCTTCCAAGTAGCTGGGACTACAGGCCTGGCTAATTTTTTGATTTATTGTAGAGATGAACTCTCACTGTGTTGCCCAGGCTGGTCTCGAACTCATGGGCTCAGGTAATCCTCTCACCTTGGCCTTTCAAAGTGCTGGGATTATAGGCATGAGCCACCCTGCCTGGTCCTTATTTATAAGGTACATATTAATTTAGAACTGATTAGTGTATATAAATGGAAATATTTTTAAATGAACTTAAACAGGGTGAATATACCTGACTTGCTGAATGAATTTTATTGTATGACACACAATAGGTATAACACAATAGTTACCCACAGTAGGTATAACTTTACATGTGAATTTATTCCTAAAATAAAGTATAATTTGTTTTTTCCCATTAATTTATTTGTTGGATTGTTTTCTACCAGTTACCAAAGCAATACATAGATATAAAATATCAGATAGCTTAGATCAGGCAGGGTGTGATGACTCATGCCTATAATCCCAGGACTTTGGGAAGCTGAGGCAAGAGGATTGATTGAGCCCAGGAGTTCCAGACCAGCCTAGGCAATATAGCCAGACCTCGTCTCTACAAAAAAATTTTTAAAAAGCCCGGAGTGGTAGCGTGTGCCTGTAGTCTCAGCTATACAGGAGGCTGAGGAGGGAGGATCACTCAGGCCCTGGAGGTCCAGGCTGCACTCCAGCTTGGGCAACAGAGTGAGACCTTAACTCAAAAAAAATAGCATAGATCAATTGGAACCCATGCTAGCTTTCTTGGGTTCAGTCTCATTTCTTTCCCCATAGGAGTTACTGCTGTGAATTAGGTTTTTTCCCCCCAGACCCTTTTTCAGTTCTTTTATTTCTTTCTTTTAAAATAAGGTTTAGTAGTGCATAATTTACATAGAATAAATGTACTGATTATAAGTGTACATGCAAAAAGAATTTTGACCAGCATATAGTTTTGCAGCCACCGCCATGACTGATACAGGAAATGGCCGTGGTCTTGAGTGCTTTGCTCCTTGCGTGTTTGAATTAGTGTTTAGCTAGAGCTTCGGGGGGAGCCCTTTCCAGGCTATGTGCTTCCTGCCTGTGCAGCTCCGTCTCCTTGATGCTGTGTCCCAGACGCCAGTGGCCTTGGCCTCCCTGCACTCCTCTGAGTCTCCTTGACTCTGAGCCTGGTCCACCGGGCTCTGCTCTGGGTGCTGTGTCCAGGGATCTCCTCTCCAGGCAAAGAGCCAGGAAGGCCAGAGGCTGCTCAGTAAAGTTCCTTCTCAGCAGTCACAGCTTATACTGCCTGGTGTCCAATGTTTTTGAAAACTTTTTTTTCATCTTTTTAAAATCAGGTTCCTAGTTATTTAAGGTGGGAGGGCAAATCCAGTCCCAGTTAGTCCATTATGATGGCTGGAGACAGAAGGATTTGGTTTTTTTCCTTTCACTGTTAATGTTGACTGTACTGGGTAGGACCTGCTTCTTTTGTTGGAAAGAATGGTGATCGTGGCACATTTGCTTTGCCTGGATCTCAAAGAGAAAGCTATTTTTTACCATAAGCTTTAGGAAAAACTCTCACTGGGTTTTTCCCTCTGCTCTCACACAATAGCAATCATCAACACAGAAGAAGACTTCTGAAACCAAACACGGGGGTTTCTCCCCACTACCAAGTCTCAGACACCAGCTAGGTGTCCTCCATTCAATTCCAACACTGACTACCTGGAGACAATGTCAGATTCCACAGGGTAGGGTCTCAGTCCCACAAGACTACCCACCCCCCTCCCCCCCACTAGTCACAAGTCCCGGCCTCCAGAATTTCTGACTGACCAGCTTCAAGTTGGGCTTCCTACGACTAGTCTTGGAGTTTGATTAATTGTCAGGAGTGGCTCACAGAACTCAGGGAAACATTTGACTCATGCTTACCAATTTTTTTTAAAGAAGTGAGATATAAAATAATTCAGGGTTAGATATACAAATATTCATTATGCGGGTACCCTGATTAATGAGGTGCACCCCCCTTCCCTGGCAGATTTCCCCCTACTACCAATCCTTTTCTTAACAGTATTACGATAATTGTTCAAGGTCCGCTTATGAATGAGACCACGTGATGCTCAGTTCTTTGTTTCTGTGATAGATCATCACTCAGTATTATAGACTCTTAAGTTCATCCAAGTTGCTGCGAAGTTCATAATTTTGTCCTTCTTTATGGCTGCATAATATTCCATCTTGTATATGTACCACACTTTTTTTAAATCCCATCCTCTTTTGATGTGCAGCGCGGTTGGTTCCATGTTTTTGCTACTGTGAACAATGCTGCAATCAACATGCATGCACAGGCATCTTTTTCATAGAGTGATTTGAGTTCCTCTGGGTATATTTCCGGTAGGGGGATTGTGGGTTGAATGGAAGGTCGATTTTTAGATCTTTTAGGAATCGCCAAACTGTTTTCCACAGAGGCTGTATTAGTTTCCACCAACAGTGTAGAAGTTTTCCATTTTCCCCGCATCCTCTCCAGCATCTGTTGTTTTTTGAGTTATTGATGATGGCCATTCTGACTGGAGTTAGGTGACCGGTTTATTCTAAAGGACGTTGCAAAGGATACAGGTGAAGAGGTGTAGGGGGAGGGGCACAGAGCTCCCATGCCTCCTGGGTGCCTCCCTCCCGGAACCTCCACTTGTTCAGTTATCCAGAAGCTCCCCAAACTCTGTCCTCGTGGGTCTTGGGGAAGCTTCACGACATCAGCATTCCCTCCCCCAAGTTGTAGGGTGGGAGCTTTCTGGAGAGGGTCCTAAGACCCATAATCAGAAGGCCAGCAAAGATCAGAGTTCTGTCTTGGGGCCAGCGAAAGGAGGGCAGGGGAAGGTCTGAGAGATTGTTTCTGAGGCCGCCCCCAGACCTGACACATCAGCGATGCAGTGAAAGATTGTGGCAAGGGCTGTGGCGCTGTGAGGCAGGAACGGTGGACGAAAGCCGTTACAGCATAACACCACACCGTGCATGGATGCTTGCTTGGCTTTTGGTTGGTTGGTTTGTTTTTGGTTTCATTGTTGTAGACAGAATAGAGTTCCTTTAGATTTCCAGTAAAAAGTTCTTTTTTTTGGAAATCACTGATGATACAGAATGTTGTAGGTGAGGGTTCTGGGAATGGGGAGCTTGCATTTCTCATGTTTGATTTGAAGTTATCTATCAAATGTATCAAGGTAGTTTCTTTGATTATTGTAACTTCACCCCCCCCCAAGGAACCCCAGCATGATGCCCATAGGCCTAGTGAATGCTTTGGCTCATTCCTACAGTGAATTTTAGAGTGGCCAGCAAAGTTTTAAAACAGGGCTTATTAGCGAGAAGAAGAGAAGCAAAAGGAAGATTAATGGCAGAAAGACCCACCATGGGCGAGTTTCTCAAAAAAGAAAAACGGAACTCTTGATCTCAACCACCAGCTCAGGATAGAGTTAGCTGGTTATTGATATGATAATGAGGTGGAGCAAAGGTACTGCTGCCCTCTCTGCCTCTAATGGGAGGAGGGGTGGCTTTATTAATCATTTCTGTGGATGGGTTGTCCCTTCTGCCTTCAGTGGGAACCTGAAAGATTTTCGGTGATTATGAGCTGAAAGTTTGGTCTGTCCTATTCTTACATCTGATGAGATTTTATTTTGATTGGCTGAGGGGGCAGCGTAGGCTGCTAACTTGGCCTGCAGAAAATGTAATTTTAAAAATTTCTGAATGCTTCCTAAAGCTGACCTGTGCGAAATGTATCTATTTATGTCTAAGCTGTGCTAGCTACCCTGCCTCACTCCTGCTTTTGAGCAGGTTTTTGGTAATGATGCCACTTACTGCCCTGTAACCTGGTTGCAGAAATAAACTCTTTTCTCCCAGTTTCTGCCTTTCATCTTCCATGGACTGTGAGGGAAGCAGCCGTACTGGTTTATCTGGGAACAATACTTTTAACATATTTTTTGGGGGGGGGATCTTATGGAGAAATTGTGATTCCCTGACTTTCTTCAATAAGGTGAATTATAGTAACAGATTTTCTTTTTTTCTTTTCTTTTTTTTTTTTTTTTGAGTAGGAGTCTCACTCTATTGCTCAGGCTAGAGTACGGCGGCATGCTCACAGCCACTGCAGCCTCTACCTGCTGGGCTCAGGCAATCCTGCCTCATCCTTCCAAGTAGCTAGAACTACAGGTGTGCCTCCAAACCAGGCTATTTTTTTTTTTAACTTTATTGTAGAAGCCCAGGCTGATCTTTAACTACTGGGCTCAGGCAGTCCTCTCACCTCTGCCTCCCAGAGTGGTGTGTGCCCGGCTTATAGTAACTGATTTTTTGCTGGTAAATTAACTCAAAATTATAAATTCTATTCTAAGATCATAATATAGTATTCTTTTTATATTATGCTTTGCTTGTTTTTTTTCTTTTAGTTGTGTTCATAAATAAGATTTTTACCTGTATTTTCCTTTTATACTGTTCTGTCTTTTCTTAAAATCAAGTTTGTGTTAGTCTTCTAAAATTATTTAAGAGAGTTTTCATTCTTCTCTTTTCTGGAAAGCTTTGTATAAGATTAGAATTATTTTTCCTTGAACTGTTTGATAGAACTAACTAATAACCATCAGGGCCTGGAGTTTTCTGTCTAAAAAGATTTTGAGGTTTTGAGTTACTAGATTTTTAAAAACTGTTATAGAGCAATTTCGAGTTGATTCTTTGATACATTATAATTGTCCAGGAATCTGTCTGTTTCATCTAATTTTCAAATTGTTTGCTTAAAAATATTGGTAATACACTTCTAATGTCTTTCAGTCTCCAGACCACCTGTTATGCTATTTTGCCTTTCCTAATATTGGTTATTTGTGCTGTTTTGCTTTTTCTGCTTGGCCAGTCTTGACAAAGCATTGTCTATTTATTTGGTCTTTTCAGAAACCCAATTCTGGCTTTATTTATGCTTTCATTTTTATGATTTCTGTTTTTCTTATTTTATTACATCTTGCTCTTATGCCCATAATTTTCTTTTTGGGGGTTTTGCTCTAACTTCATTGATTTTTCAGCCTTATGCATTTAAGAATGTAAATTACCCAGGAAGCATAGCTTTAGCTACCTCTGGCAAGTTTTGATCTCTAGTACTTTCAATTTTACATCTCCATTTTTTTTCTACGACTTTGCCCAGGCTAGAGCTCAGTGACACAATCACTGCTCGCCAAGGCCTAGACCACTTGAGCTCGGGTGATCCCCCTCAGCCTTCTGACCGTTGGGACTACAGGCGCAAGCCACCATGCCTGGCTGGTTTTTTGATTTTTTGTTAGAGATGGGATCTTGCTATGTTGCTCAAACTCCTGGGCCCAAGCAGTCTTCCTACTTTGGCTTCCCCAAGTGCTGGGATTATGGACGTGAGCCACTGCACCTGGACCACATCTCCATTTTTATTTCATCCTGAAGAACTGACACTTGATTATTTATCCTGTTATGCTTCTGTGTTAAAGTCTGTGCTATTTGGTAGTATAGATACATCAGCTTTCTTATGCATGTTTACTGTATTTTTTTCTATCCTTTACTCTCTTTTTTTTTTTTTTTTTTTTTTGAGTAGGGAATCTCACTCTGTTGCCCAGAGTAGAGTACAGTGGCATGCATATGGCCACCGCAGCCTCTACCTCCTGGGCTCAGGTTATCCTTCTGCCTCTGCCTTCCTAATAACTGGAACTACAGGCGCACACCACCATGCCTGGCTAATTTTCTGATTTATTGTAGAGACATGGTCTCGCCAAGTTGCCCAGCCTGTTCTTGAACCCCTGGTCTCCGGCAATCCTCTTGCCTCTTCTTCCCAAAATGCTGGGATTACAGGCACAAGTCTCTGTGCCCAGCAAAGGCATTTGGTAGCTTTTTAAAAAATTTTTTTATTTTTTAAAATTTTTTTAGAAGCAGGGTCTCACTCTGTTGCCCAGGCTGGAGTGCAGTGGTGTGATCATAGCTCACTACAGCTTTGACTTTCTGGGTCCAAGTGATCCTCCTGCCTCAGCCTCCCAAGTAACTGGAACTACAGGCATGTGCCACCATGCCTGGCTAATTTTCTGATAATTTGTCTTGCTGTGTTGCCCAGGCTAGTCTCAAACTCTTGGGCTCAGGCAGTCCTCTTCCTTAGCTTCCCAAAGCGCTGAGATTACAAGTGTGAGCCTCCGCTCTCACCACTATCCTTTACTTTCAACCTTTCTGTGTACTTGTGCCTTAAGATGTGTTTGTTGTTGAGCATAATGTTTTCTTTTTGAAAGCTGTCTGACAGTGCTTATCCTCTAACTGAGCATTTAGTCCAGTCACCATTAAGGTAGTCACGTTTAGGTTTAAATCTACCACCCTATTTTGTGTTTCCTTGTTTGTCCTGCCAGTTGTATTTCTTTTTCTTTTCTTGCCTGATTTCTGTTCTCATAGTTGTTATCCTACAAATTATAGCATATAATATTTCACTTAATCTAAGTTTAAGATCAGTGTTCATACTTCTCATTGATAATATAAATATTTGACAATGAAATGGAATTTAACAGTTAAATAAGTAGGAGAGGGAAACCAAAGGTATTCTGTAAGTTTAAGAGAGGTGATGGAAAAGACTAGAAGGGTCAGGCAACTTTCTAGAAATCGATTTGTTGAGTACCTCAGCAGTACAGGGAACTGGTCCATTGTAAGGATGCAAGGATAGTTACAAAGGTGTCCAGGGAATTTGCCATGGGAACTATTTGCTGTTGTTTTCACTTGGAAACCCAGATTGGTTTAATGAGAATAGTCAAGAGTAGAAAGATAAGCTGAAAGGTAATGATACAGCATATCAGAATGAAGTGGAATCTCACATGCTAATAGTGAAACGTATTGGCAAACACGCACTGACATGCACTGACTTGATGTACATCTTGAAGGAAGGATGGTGGCGTTCTGGGGAGGAGTTACTGAGCCAGGACACTGAGCAGAGAATACAATTGGCCTTTCCTGTGTTGATAACTAAGTGAAAATAAAGCCATGCAGCATTGCTAGTTAGATACTTTCACCTGTTGTGTGCCTTTCCTCTGTACTACGTTAGTGCTTTTCATGCCTACACATCTGTTTTAAGAGCCAAGGAGTCAGGAATTTGACTTACATAGCTTTTTGGGGGGGCAGGGGTTGGAGTCTCACTCTGTTGCCCGGACTGGAGTGCAATGGCACGCTCACAGCTACCTCAGCCCCAACCTGCTGGGCTCAGGCAATCCTTCTGCCTCAGCCTTCCAAGTAGCTGGGACTACAGATGTGTACTACCATGCCAGGGTTAATTTTTATTATTTTATTGTAGAGATGAGATCTCACCATGTTGCCCAGTCTGGTCTCAAATCCCTGGGTTCAGGAAACCCTCTGTACCTAGCTTAAATGTCTCTTAAATTATTGATTCCCATGCCTTCTCTCGATTAGTTAAATAATAAATCATGTACTAGTTTGGTTACAAATTAGACTGCTAGCCTCTTTGAGCAGTCTAGCATGTGTGTGGATCTTTGCCAGAAAGGGATCCCGCATGTGCATAAATGTGGGAAAGAGTCAATGTGAACTCAGTATTTTTTCAAGCACAGGTTGTCCTGATGGTTTTGGGAGTACAGGTGATACCCAGCATGTGAATTTTCAACTTTACAATGGGTTTATTTGGACATAACTTCGTCTTAAGTCAAAGAGCATCTGGATTTAGAATGGTTCAACTTAACAATGTTTTGACCTTACAGTGAGTTTATTGAGGCATTAAATGCATTTTCTTTTCTTTTTCTTTCCCTTTCCTTTTACTTTTCTTGAGACAGGATCTCACTATGCCACCCAGGCTGGAGTGTAGTGACGTGATCATAGTGCACTGCTGCCTCAAACTCCTGGGTTCAAGCACTCCTCTCTCCTCAGCCTCCCAAGTAACTAGGGCTAATAGCATGTACCACCATGCCTGCTTAAGTCTTTTGTTTGTTTTTTGTTTTTTCTGAGTCGGAGTCTCATTCTGTCACCCAGGCTGGAGTGCAGTGGCATGCTCATGGCCACTGTAGCCTCGACCTGCTGGGCTCAGGCAGTCCTTCTGCCTCAGCCTTCCAAGTAGCTGGAACCACAGGTGTGTGCCACCATGCCCAGCTGATTTTTTGATTTATTGTAGCGATGAGGTCTCACCAAGTTGTCCAGGCTGGTCTTGAACCCCCTGGACTCAGGCAATCCTCTCGCCTCGGCCTCTCAAAGTGCTGAGATTACAAGTGTGAGTCATCGCGCCTGGCCTAAGTTTTTAAAAATTATTTTTTGTAGAAACAGGGTCTCACTGTGTTGACCAGGCCTCCCAAAGTTCTGGGGTTACAGATGTGAGCTAGTACAGTGCCCAGCCATTAAATGTATTTTTGACTAAATGATATTTTAACTTAGAATGGGTTCATTGACATATAACCTTATTGTAAATTACAAAATGTCTGTATTACTTGTGTGTATGCATGTTCTACTCATTGTTTTGTCCCTAAAGTTATCTGTTTAGCATAGGTATTAGCTGTTTATTAATTGGTGAAAATTCATATCTCAAACTTTAGGAGTTGTACAAGTATCTTTATAAGGTAGCACAGAAAAGTTGTATTAAATATTTAAATGTATTTTCAGCTACCAACCAATAGTTGATTACATAGATGCTCAGTTTGAGGCCTATCTCCAGGAGGAGCTGAAGATTGAGCGTTCTCTCTTTAACTACCTTGATTCTCGCATCCATGTGTGCCTCTACTTCATCTCACCCACGGGCCATTCTCTGAAGATACTTGATCTCCTGACCATGAAGAACCTTGACAGCAAGGTGTGTTGTGGAAAGGAACTAACTTGTCATACTCTAACACTTGTTTTGAGACTGGTGCGGTGGCTTACACCTATAATTCCAGCACTTTTTTTTGGAGGTCCGGGTTGAGAGGCTAACTTGAGCCCAGGAGTTTGAGACCACCCTGGGCAACATGTGAGACCTTGTCTCTACAAAAAAATTTTTAAAAAAAATTAGCTGGATGTGGTGGTTTGTGCCTGGGGTCCCAGCTACTCAGGAGGATCGCTTGAGGCCAAGGTGTCAAGGCTGCAGTGAGCCGGGATTGGGACACTGCACTCCAACTTGGGAAACAGGGTGAGACCCCCCCCACCTTTATTA
>NW_007047440.1:42067-66338 GCF_000164805.1 Carlito syrichta
CTTTATTAAAAAAAAAAAAGTATGTATATGTATGTATGTATATATATGTGTGTGTGTGTGTGTGTGTATACACACACATATATTTATTTTTAAAAAGTGTATATATATATAAAACTATTAAAATATCTTTACAATATGTATATATATTGTCACTTTTATTCTGTGAGTCATTAAGACATTTATTAAGTTCCCATTTTAGCTTATTTTCCAGAGAAATTCAGTTTGGAAGATGAAATTCAAAGAAGAAAACTTAAATTTTACTTCCTTTTTTAGTGATTAAATTACATGCTAGAACATTTTTAACATATAATTTGTTTGATACTAACTTCTCTATTGAGAGGAAAAACTTTGTTGACAAAAATTAGGGTCTAATGCTTCATTACATATTATAGTAAAACATTTTAATTTGGACCATACCAAGAAAATCTATTTTTGAGTTTCTGAGCCAAGGAGCTATACGTAAATTCAGGGAGCTGTTTAACAATCCATAAGTTAACTTACATCGTAGTTTTATATTTGTCTAAAAGATGGCTAAACTTGTTATTGTGTACTAAAAAACACACTAGAGAGTCTTCAATAACCTTTAATGGTATGAGAAATGCAGCTTTTGTCATCTTGGCTACTAATTTTATTAGGTCAGACTCAGAATGCAAGGTCATTCTGGAGGCTACTGCCTTCTCTGTAGATATTTGTGTGGAAAGCGTGAAGGCCTGCCTTCTGCAGCCTTGGCTCAGAGATTGACTTTTTTGAGTCAAGATTTCACTCTGTTGACCAGGCTGGAATGCAGTGGCATGAACCCGGCTTACCACAACGTTGACCTTCTGGGCTCAGATGATCCTTCTACCTCAGCCTTTCAAATAGCTGGGACTACAGGCACGTCCCACCACACTTGGCCGATTTTTTTTTTTTTTTTTTTTTTGTGGAGATAGGATCTCACTATGTTGCCCTGGCTGTTCTGGACTCCTGGGCTCAAGCAGTTCTCCTGCCCTGGCCTCCCAAAGTGTTGGATTATAGACATGAGCCACTGTGCCCGGCCTTGATTTACTTTGGGCTAGTTGCATGGTGGCCTGGCTTTAGCAAAAGTCAGCACAGCTGTCTGACAGTCTGTTCATCTGATCAGCTATTCTAACCATTTAACCAGTTGTTTTCCTAGTGTAGTCTGATTATATGGAAGTTTGTATTTGTTTCAGGAACACAAAAATAAAAACAAGAGTGTGCAACTTTATCTTAGCTAGAGGGAAGTAACATATGTAGTTTGTATAGAGATTGTAGAAGTTGGTGTAAGTAGAGGCTGGTTTTAAATATTGGCTCTGTCACCTGTTAGCTATTTGATCCTGGCCATGTTTCTTTAGCCCTCTGAGTCTCAGTTTCCTCACCTCTAAAACAGAAACTAGAGAGAAGATCTACCAAAAGGAGCAGTTGTGAAAATTAATTAAATCTGTTCACATAAATAGAGAATTTAACAAATAGACATGCCCTGTAAGAGAGCTGTTACCATACCTTGTGAGGATTAAGTGAGGTGATGTATTTGAAGACCCCGTTGTATTATGCATGCAACATGCACGATGTATATGCATGCAAGACATGTCTATGACTGTTGTCCCCTTCTCAATAGCCGTAATAGAACTGTACCATAGGACAGATGAAGTATACATTCTCTGGTCTTCTCCGGCTTTCGGTGATTTAAAGATATTCTTTATTATAAAGTGTGAACTACCCTGTAAAAATGACACCTGCCTGTTATTTTGTATAAAAGGCTTGTTCCAGAGTTATCCGAGGCCTACCTGGCTTAATAAACTATGCTAGTATTAGAGAATAGGCAGCTGAGAGGGGTTCAGGCATGGCTGGTGTGCGGAACTACCTGGATTCGGCTTCAGCCCTGCCACTTAGTGGCTGCCGTGGTCCCTGGACAAGCTTGGCTTAAGTTGTTCATCTGTGAAAGATTAACTGAGGTGAACGACAGAGTACTTAGCACAATGCCTGGCACATAGGAAGCACCTGTGTTACTTATTCCCTTTTTAAAAAATAGCTTTTTAATTAATGGGTACAGCCTCCTTCAGAATATTTACATACTGGTTTTGGAGGTATTGGCTGACCCAGCTTCCCTTATGTTGTCAAAAGTCTTTGAGAAGGAGTTAGCCAGGAGCCGTTGGTACTGACGTGTTCCTTCAGTGGGGTTTCAGGAATAAGCAGAAAAGCTGGTGAGCCCTCACCCAGCGGCAGCACATCCTCGAGCGAGAACATGACGGCAGGGTTTAAAAGCACATCCTCAGTGGTGAAATTTTAACAATTCTTTTTAGGTGAACATTATACCAGTGATTGCCCAAGCAGATGGAATTTCTAAAACTGAATTGCAGAAGTTTAAGATGGCACTCATGAGTGAATTGGTCAGCAATGGCGTTCAGATATACCAGTTCCCAACGGACGACGACTCTGTTGCTAAGATCAATGCTGCCATGAATGTAAGCCCTGAATGTTAATGTTGAATATTAATTCTGTTTTACATGTGAAGATAAAACTGATTTACAGAGTCACATTGCTACTAATAACTTTTAACTTGTGTCTTCCAAAAGTGAATTTTCAAAAAGTCCAGTGTGAGGACATGCTTTATCATTTTGAATGGGGAAATGTATAATGAGAATCTGCTTTTCAGCATATCTTCTTTCATTCTGCTTTCACCTAGATAAAGTGAGAGATTTGTGAGACTGGGAATCACCCTTTGTGGAGCCGTACGTGACTGCCTTGGAAGGATGATCTCTTTCTGTCCTGTCTGTGAAAACATGAGACTTTCTAGCCTCCCTTGGAGTGCCTTAGAATCTTAATGTCTTTATGGAGATCTCTAAATGCTGGTCTTTGCAATCCTCTCCGTTACAGTGTCAAACGGACACACCAAACAGCCATGGAACTTTCCAGTTAAAATAACCGAAGATGACTAAGCTCCTTATTACTTACTTTCTTCATGTTAGCACATTTCTTAAATAATCTGATTATATTTTATAGGATCGTGGGTTTTGAAATCAGACAAACCTAACCAAATGTTCTTTGGAGTTACTAACCTCCTTGAGATGGTCAGCTTGTCCACAAAGTTAGGTTAGTGCTACTTATCCTAAAGGATGAAGATTGTGGGGATTAGTGTTGAAACCTTGGTTAAGTGTGTAATAGTAACTTTCAATAAAGGTTCGTTCCATTTCTTCCCTTTTCTAATTTTTTGTACCCCATTTATGTTAAGTCCTGAATGAAATCTACAAAAAACTGATTAATGTAGATGAAGTGATCTTAGTTCCTATGTGTTAAATTGTCTTTGCATGTTATTTTATTTCTTGTGCTTACCTAGAGTGATTTTTCAGAAGGGCACAATTAAGAAATTTATATAATGGCAATCATTACACATAGTACCTAATACTTTTACATCAGACTTTTCTCCTGTATTAATCCTCAGCTTCAGACAGATCAGTCTTCTCCCTGCTCCTGAATCAGCTGCTGCATGTTGTTTAGAATCTCCTCCTTCCCACCCTGCTTCTTCATCTGCGTCTCATTCCTCCTGGTCTGGCTTGATTGCATCTCCCCTTCCTGATCCCAGTGATTCCTCACTTCGTTCAACTTCTGGGGCATTTACCGTATTAGCGTTAATTTGGCTACTAATGCTGTATGTACATTAAATAGAGACATATATAAATAAACACACACAACACTCTATATACATTATGTATACTGTGTGTGTGCGCGTCGTTTCCTCAACATTATCTTTGTCTTTTAGGGCAAAAATAATATTGAGGGAAATGACACCTATACTAAATATACTAAACTTTCTATTGTTGTTGTTTCCCAGTAATAATAATACCTTACATGTGGGCAGAACTCAGTAAATACTTTCCTTTACAGGGCCAAAAAATGACTCTTGTAGGTTAGCTCATGCTTACTGCCAGATTTTAAAATCTGAGGCATGGCCAGACTCTGTGGCTCAGCCTGTAATCCCAGCACTTTGGGAGGCCAAGGCGAGTGGATGGCCTGAGCCCATGGTTTCGAAACCAGCCCAGGCAAATTGGAGAGACCTTGTCTCTGCAGTAAATCAGAAATTAGCTGGGTATGGTAATGTGTGCCTCTAGTTCCAGCTACTTGAAAGGCTGAAGTGGAAGGATTGCCTGAGCCCAGTAGGTTGAGGCTACAGTGGCTGTGAGCATGCCACCGCATTCCAGCCTGGGTGATGGAGTGAGACTCTGACTCAAAAAAATTTTAAAAATTAAATAAAGTCCGAGGTATAACTGATCATTGTATGAAGATGTGATTGACATTATGAATCTTTTTTAGGGACAGTTGCCATTTGCTGTTGTAGGAAGTATGACTGAGGTAAAAGTTGGAAATAAGATGGTCAAGGCTCGCCAGTACCCTTGGGGTGTTGTACAAGGTAAATGAGAGGGACGGTGACGAGCAATACGTGTGTGGCCCAGCAGTCTCAGGGTTGCTCTCAATGTACTCTTTGAGGCGATGCTCGTTTTGGATGATGTCTGGCTGTTAGAGGGCTTGGCTGTGCACCGTTTTGGCCAAAGTCTGCGAAGCTGGGCCAGAACCTCCCCATCCTTCCTGCTGTGCCTCACAAAGATGCCTCCCCAGTGTGGTGTGCCACGACGGTCAGATGGATGCTGTGGCCACACACTGAATGTAAAAAGTGGTGTTAAACATGATACATAAACTGATTTTTACCTAATTATAGGGCGCAGTAAAGCATCTTGTAAATTTATATATTTTTACAGATCAATGTGTTGTCAGCTATTTCCAAAACAAACCAGTCAGCCAACTTAAAAAAAAAATCTAAAAGTTAAATCTACTTGACAGATCATTTGTCTAACATCATATAAGTAATTAGCATGATCTTGTTCGTTTACTTGTATTGCTTATTAGTGGGGGATACATTGCTCCTACTAGTACTAGTTTCTAAATGCTGCTAGTTTTAAATTGACACATTTTGTAATTAATGAAAAATATTGAGAAAATGTAGCACTTTAAATTTTATAAGAAATATAAAAGTAGTATTTGTACTAAAGACCGTTGGTAACATATATTTATTTGTAGTCCTCTGGTCACCATAAACATAGAAAAAAGACCATGTGAGTGTGTACACTGATTTTTTTTGAATAATGTCTAACACAGGAGCATAATTGTATTATATAATAATAATTTAATCATTGTAGCATGCACAGATGGTATTCTTGAGTTTGCACAGTTTGCTGCTTTGAAGTTTTAGCAAAATAACGTTACAGACTCTTTTTAAGTACTATGTGAAATATCCTAAGGATGGTTTTGTAAACTGCTAACAAAATATTAGGGAAATGACTAAAGCATTTGGTAGCATAGTAAGTTGTGTTTCTTTGCTATTGTCTGTTTATCCATTGGCTACTAAATTTAAAGCAGATCTCCCAGTCTGTTAATTAACATTGCCTATAATGCAGTGTGTGCAATTCAAGAGTTTCTTCCTTGGTTACTCGTATAAAATAATAGTAGCTCTTAAACTAGTCATTTTGCTCACTGTTATTTCATGTATTGTCATTTATTTGTTTGTTCAATAAACACCATTTGTATGCCAGGAATTAAAAACCAGTGTTGCTTTTTTTCCTGACTAGTGGAAAATGAAAACCACTGTGACTTTGTGAAGCTTCGGGAAATGCTCATTTGCACCAACATGGAGGACCTGCGGGAGCAGACGCACAGCAGGCACTACGAGCTCTATCGGCGCTGCAAGCTGGAGGAGATGGGCTTCGCAGATGTGGGCCCGGAGAGCCAGCCAGTCAGGTAGCGAGGCTTCTCGGGGGGCGACCAGAAAGGGTATCGGAGTGAGGGGTGGCAGTGTTGATGTAGCCAGGATGATGGTGAGTGTGTCTCTCAGAAATCCCCCCGGAACTGTGAAATTCAGTTGTTGGCTAATGACTAATGACCGTGCTTCTTGAATCACTTGGCACTTTGGTTTTGAAGGGTCTTTGTCTGACTCAGAAGGAGTTAAATACGAGAAAGTATGGCAGATTCCCTCTTTTTCAGTACACGCTGATATAAATAACTGAAGCCCAAAAAAAAACCCCTTTTTTAAAATTTTTGTATATATCTGAGACAAATGAGAGAGTATATTTAACTATTATCATAAAAGAATGTTGGGGCATGCATAAAGAAGAACAAACTCGTGTCCCTTGCAGCAACATGGATGCAGCTGGAGACCCTCATTCTAAGTGAACTATCACAGAAACAAAAAGCTGAATACTGTGTGTTCTCACTCATAAGTGGGCCCCAGACATTGGGCACCCGAGCACAAAGGTGGGAACAACTGACTCTGGACACTACTAGGAGGGGGAGGGAAGCGAGAAGGGGCATACAACTACCCACTGGGTACCACGTCCATTACCAGGAGAAGAGATGCCCAAACCTCACCTGCACACAGTTTTACTCATGGAGCAGATCCTCACATGCACCCCTCAACTCTAAAATAAAAATAAAAATTAACAAAAAAGAAAGTTGGTGCACGAATCGTATTAAGTAAACGAAAACACTGCCTGTTGACTGTTCTTCTGCGAAAGTTTTGGAGTGAGAGAAACTTAGCAGAACATCTTGTAAAGGAATAATGAGAGCACTTATAGAGAGTCAGATTAGATTGTTTCTTACAATATTACAACATATTTACAAGAATTTTAGAGCCTGAAGAACTTCTTGCTCAGTGAACTGCAGCATTAAGTATTGTTATCAACTTCCTTGGTGACTTGAAACACATGTACACCTGATACCTGCACTCAAGGAGAGGTGGCATTGTATAATGAGGGGAGGTCCACATTTCAGCTGGAAAATTCAGGAAGACTTTCTTGAGGCAGTAGCTGTTTTGAACTATAATAATGAGCAAAACGGAGCAGGCGTGTGCAAAGGCCCTGAATGCAAGGAGAGAATGGCATTACACAGCCCAGGAGGCTGAGAAGGATAGGTAGGCAGCAGCCCTGGGGAGGATTTTCATTTTTGTCCTTAGATGAAGGCAGTGTCACTTTAGGAGTGACCTCATATTTGCATTTTAAAAATCACTCTGGACTCTAATGTGAAGACAGTATTGAAGGAAGGGGTATGCTTAGGAGGTGCTTAGGAGAAACCAGTTAGAATATTTCTTGGACTAAAGTGATAGCAGTGAAAATAAAGAGAGTTGGATATCTTTGGGAGATGTCTAGAAGGAGAAATTGGAAGAACTTAGTGGTGGTTTGGCTGTGATAAAGTACAAAAGCAGAATAGAAGCAGGAGGCTAGAGGGAGACTTCTGGTTTCCGGCACTTTTGGTGTCATGGCTAGGTGGCTGGTTACTCCATTCATCACGATAGGTCGTGCTGAAGGGAGACCAGCTTCTTTGTGGTGGTGATGGTAGGCACAGTGGAGATCAGAAGCTCGTCTTGGGACCTGCTGACCTTGAGTTTGCTCTGAAGTATCCAAGTAACAGTGGTGAGTAGGCCCTTTGGGGAGTTCATCTGGAGAGAAAGACTGGCCCAGAGGAATGCATAGGCGTTGATGGTTAGTTGCCATGTGGACTGGGGTGAGGCTGCCTGGAGAGAGAATCCCCTCTGCGAAGGGAGATGCCTCAGAAGCAGCCTCGAGTCGCTCCAGTGTTGCCACAGGGAAGAGCGGTGGGGAGGCTGAGAAGGGTCAGTGAACGGGAGGACCGCCAGCAGTGTCACGTCTTGGAGTTAGACCGAGGGTGTCAAGAAAGGAAATGTGTGGAAGCCGAGGGCCAAGCTGATGTGCACAGATCCCCAGGTACTTTTTGCACAGTGTTCAGTCACCCAGAAAGGGCAGAAGAAGGTTACGCCAGCTAGGACGTACAGATTCAAGGGGAGGCTCAGGGCAGGTAGGAACCAGTTTCCTTCCTGCTCTGGGAGTGGAATGAGTGAACGGAAGCTATGGCCAGCCTTCTTTGTTCACTGCTCACAAGTGGTGGTCTGGGGAAGGAGTGTCCAGTAGGCCCAGCCAGGGTCGTGTTCCTTTCTCTTGTGTGGGTGTGGACATGAACCTGATTGAGTGTCCCACCATCCTGTCTTCCACAGGAGAGGTAGCTCTCCATAAGGTAATCAGGGTAACAATACAGGAGGAGTTGGGTAGATGGCCAGCAGTCACAATCGTAGATTCCCATATCACATCCATTTATTGAGCATTTCTTCAGCTTGGGAAGCATCTGCTCACTGCTCAGGTGCAGAGTGGGTAACCAGAAAGGGAGGCTCTTCGGTTGGGTAGGATCAGTGGCTGGAAGTTAAGCAAAAATAAGGGCACTAGCTCTTTGTGAGAGGTGTCTGCCATGCCCTCTCTGCTCTCCATGGAAGAAGAGACACAGCATACTGAGTTTCTGGATTTCTTGGGTCAAGCTGAAGCACTTTCACCTTTTGACTTTTGGTGCTTTCTCGTCTGTGAATAAATGATTTGGTGAGGCTTCTATAGCTCAGTATAGCCTGATGTATTAGGAAGCTTTTGTTTTTTATAGTTTCTAGATGTTGCATTTTATTTTCTGGGGAATCTTTCCCATTTAATTTGGTAGTCACTCTAATTTGGTTGGCATGTAAAATATGTCCCTCAGTATTCTGTCTGTCTAACGGTTGTATAAAAGATGTATGCACCTGTTAGGGTGACCTTTATTCTTTATTTCTCTTTACTTCCCGGCCCTCTTCGCCGCAGCCTGTCTGTTTTTCCACTTCCGTTTTACTGCGTGGGTGTGCCGAGTCACGGTTGGTGCTGTACTCGCCCAGCACTGATGGTGTCTTGTCACGAGGTCCAAGAAAATGGCATTATACACTTAAACGGTTTTAATTAACTGATCTTAATGTTTTTATATTAACTGTTGAGACCATTTGAAGCATGCTTTGTAAAACGTTTTAAATCCCAAAGTTTAATAATTTCAGATTAACATAACTAGTCTCGTTCCCACAGTTAATCATCTTTAACATTTTACAGCAAAATCACTTTTACTGAAGTGTTGTGGTACCTATGACTTTGAAAGGAAGATTTATGGAGTATTTTAGAGTTGCTTAGGTGTTTGACATAATTATAGTAAAATTTTGTCGTTGTGACTCTTAAGAAACAGTTCACTTTCTTCATGTAGTCCACCGTCAGCTTGGAAAAAACTTACCAGGCTTATTAGAAATTAGAACTGGCCAGGCACAGTGGTTCACGCCTGTAATCCCAGCACTTTGGGAAGCGGAGGCGAGAAGATTGCCTGAGCCCATGGGTTCAAGCCTGGGCAATATGGCGAGACCTCGTCCCTACAATAAATCAAAAACTTAGCTGGGCATGGTGGCGCATGCCTGTGGTTCCAGCTTCTTGGAAGGCTGATGCAGAAGGATCACCTGAGCCCAGCAGGTCAAGGCTGTGGTGGCCATGAGCGTGCCACTGTACTCCAGCTTGGGCAACAGAGTGAGACTCCAACTCAAAAAAAAAAAGGAAATTAGAACTGTTCACGAGACACAAATAAGAAGGTTCCCAGTGAAAGGGGCTTAAGGGTTTTTCTTAATGACATGAGCATCTGAGAATTTCTTTTCTTTCTCTTTGGTTTCCAACTTTGCTTTAAGTCAGTGAGATATGCAACTGTAGTAGTATGTTGGCATTAAATGTTTCTGATAGCAAGCTACTTCTGTGCTAGAAAAGGGAGTAGTATAGCAAGAAAATGTTTTCATTTTCATTTAATCTGTGTTGAGTTAGTTTTATAATATAAACTCTTTAAACTATTCTGTTCCAGATCGTCTAAAGAGTTTCCTTACCACCTTCTGAACGACAGTGCGAGTTTCTTTCCTGCAGTTGGCCTTGTGCACTTTTTTGTCACACTGGAAAGCAACATGGCAGGATGAAAGCATGCAGGAACAGCCCACTCTTTCTCTGGGGCCTGGCCCTCTCTGAGGGAGATCTGAGTAGAGGTGGTTGGGAATCTGGGCTCTGGAACATGTCTGACCTGGTTCAAATCTCCTCTTTTCATTTTTGAGCTGTGCTACTTTGGGCGGTTACTTTGCTTCTCTAAGCTCTACTTTTCTCACGTGTGAAACAAAACATCAGTGCTTATTCTTCAGGGCTGCTGAGGGTATGAGATATGAGCGTAAGGAGTCCAGGAGAGAGCACTGCCAGCATCAGGTAGGCCACAGTGTCAGATCTCTTCTCTTCGCCTGGTCAGGGATTGTCTTTGTAAGCAACTCAAGTGCTTGTATCAATAGATTAATGAAACAGGTTTTTTTTCCCCCCCTGGCTATCGCAACCTGGACCTGCTGGGCTCAGGCGATCTTTCCGCTTTAGCCTTCCAAGTAGCTGGAGCTATAGGTGTGCACCACCACACCTGGCTAATTTTTTTTTTAATTTATTGTAGCGATGAAGGCTCACCATGTTGCCCAGGTTGGTCTTGAACCCCTGGGCTCAGGCAGTCCTCTCTCCTCTGTTTTCCAAAGTGCTGAGATTACAGGTGTGAGCCACTGTGCCTGGCTATTGAAGCAGTTTTTAAAAGCTTACATTTGATGTGGAGTAACAATATTATTTAAATCAAGCTTGTCAAGACTATCAGTTCAGCGTTGGACTAGCAAAATGTAGTGAGATTTCTGAAAATGATGAAAGGGGCTTATAGACTTAGGGGCTTCTTTTTAAAAAGACCAAAACAAACACAGAAAAACTGGTACGAAGTAAAATGCCTCTTTGGGATTTCGAGACATTTGTGTGGAATCTAGGGCATTTTGCACATTTGTAAACTTTGCTTTTAAAGAAAATGGACCCATCCTCCTGGGAACACCTGCTGTTTCCAGCCAAGCCGCCTTGCCTAGCACTCCTTACTCTGTTTTTCCTTGAACTTACAGAATTCTATACTTACTTCTAGTTATAAAATTTAAGATTGGCAAAATTTTAAAATTCATCATGTTTAAAATCTGCTTATATTTACGGTATTTTCATAAGCCGTAGATGTTTCTAACACAGCTGGAAAGGGAATTTGTGTTCTCTGTTAAACCTTTGGGATATTCTCATGGTGAGCTAAAGTGGAAGGGCTCAGCATTTTTCTTTCCTTTTCTTTTAATAAATTTTATAGAGATGAGGTCTCAGACTCCTAGGCTCAAGCAGTCCTCTTGCCTCTGCCTCTCAAAGTTTTGGGATTGCAGGTATGAGCCACTGTGCCCAGTGGGCTCAGCTTTTCGGACATGTAACAAGGCTTGTTACATCTCTGAAGGGCTATGGGTAAGAAAAAGCAATTGTCCATAGAGTTCCAGACTGTCCTTGCTGGTGAGGTTGTAGCCTGAGGGGATCAGGTTTGTTTGGTGAGCAAGGAATCTGGTAAGGTAGAATTAGGCCAGATTATGCAGTTTCAAAGAGGTGGGGGTGGGACCTTGTACGGGAGAGAACATAATGTGGGGAGAAAAGGTCACAAGATTTGCGTTTTTGGTGGAAAACCTAAGGAGTGGCAGGAAGAACCAAGTGAAAGGAAGGAACTGGAAGCCCAGAGATCAGTCTGGAAATTATCGCAATAGTAATGGCAGAAAATCACAAAGATCCGGGCTGTGGTGCAGCGGCACCATCATGGCTCACCACAGCCTTAACCTCCTGGACTTGGGCAGTCCTTCCTCCTCAGCCTCCTACTTGGGACTGCAGGCATGTGCCACCACACCTGGTTATTTTATATATATATATATTTTATAGAGACGAGATCTTGTTGTATTTCCTAGGCTGGTCTTCAACTCCGGGGCTCCAGCAATCCTACTGCCTCAGCCTCTCAAAGTGCTAGCATGACAGGCGTGAGCCACCATGCCCAACCAAGACTGTATTTAAATTATTTTAGCTTCCCAGGCTGATTGAACAAACTTTGGTGATCAGATATGGAGATAAGGGTGAGGGAAGAGTCAAAGATGACTTTGGGACTTCAAAGTTTCTAGATACAGCAGTTTCAAGTGACAAAGATGGAAAGAGGAACATATTTGCAGTGAAATTGAGGGTGTGTCTTATGCAGGAATTGGTAAAGCAGAGGCTTCAGAATTCTAGCATTCTCTGAACATTGTTTCATTATAACATTGATGAGAGAAAACAGTGGTTTCCTGACTGCAGCCACTGTTTGTGTGGCGTTTGCACATTCTCCCCATGTCTGTGTGGATGTTCCCCAGGAATTCTGGGTTTTTTCCGCATTCCAGAGGTGTGCATATTACGTTCACTGACACGTCTACACTGTCTCAGTCTAAATGAGTGCTCTGTGGTGGGATGGCTCCTGTCTGAGGTTGGTTTTCACCTTGCGCTCTGAACTGCAAGGATAGGCTCGGGCCACCTGTGACCCTAAACTGAAATTAGCAGGTTGGAAAATGAATGCAGATCGTTGTGAAGTAAAAGTTCATAAAATGTAAGCATCCAATGCATGGCAGTAAGTAATGCAGCATGAAAGCGCACAGCAAGCCTGCTGTATTTGCTGTGGTTGCTTTTGAACCGTGTGGAGGTAGGAGGTGTTCCTTCATTATCTTACTTGCTTTTATTAATCTTTTTCTTTTTTTTTTATGTTTTTTTGAGTTGAGTCTCACTCTGTCACCCAGGCTAGAGTACAGCGAGACGCTCACAGCCACCGCGGCCTCAGCCTCCTGAGGACCTGGAACTACAGGCACACGCCACCATACCCGGCTAATTTTTTTTTATGTGTTGTAGAGACGAGGTCTCGCCAACTTGCCCAGGCTGGTCTTGAACCCCTGGGCTCAGGCAATCCTCTTATCCTGGTAATCTTTCTCACATCTATGTATAGCTCATATTTGTTTCAATGTATAAAGTTAGAAAGCATTTTGAGTCTTTACTTAGAAGTTTGGTACTGGTTTTGTAACTGGAAAGATGACTTAGGAACTTAGCTCTTATCTCAACTTTGCCTCTGGCAAAACTGGTTTCTTGATACTTTAAATTGCAATTTCCAAGAACTATGGATGATAGTAAGTGAGGACTTACTGTATTTTTCAAGTTGATTACATCATCTTTTAACAGGAAAGTGACACAAATCGCTTTTAGTCTTCAACAGATGTATGACGTCAAAAGACAGGAATTCTGTCGTGAAGTTCAGAGGAAGGAGGAAGAATTGAAGCGCGTGTATGTGCAGCGAGTGAGGGAAAAGGAAGCCCTGTTTAAAGAAGCCAGAAGAGAGGCAAGTATGATGGTTTGATGGGATTCACATTTATTTTTTAGGTGTCCTGCTGACTTGAGATACTTTGTAGGCTACTTGTCCTTTAAAGAGTAGCTAGTCTGGTCAGGTGCAATGGCTCATATTCCTAATCTCAGTACTTCAAGAAGCCACGGCAGGGCATTCCCTTGAGGTGGAAAGTTCAGGACCAGCCTGAGCAACATAGTGAGACCTAGTCTCTACCAAAAAAACGTTTTTTTTAATTTGCTGGTGGACATGATGACAAGCGCCTGTAGTCCTAGCTACTCGGGGGAGACTGAGGTAGGAGGATCTTTTGAGCCTAGAGGTTTGAGGCTGCACCAGTGAGTTATGATCATGCCAGTACGCTCCAGTGTGGGCGACAGAGTGAGACTCTATCTCCAAAAAATAAAATAAATAACAATTTTTTAAAGTAGTTATTCTAACAGTCTTTGCATATAGAGTTTTAAAGAAATTCATAGTCTGAGATCAAATTAAAAATTTGCCCTTTTGAGCAAATATTCTTCTGTTGGAAGTGGTTTACTAAGGACTTGTAATGGACTAGGTTACTAAGAAGTGTTTTAGATATCCCAACCATGAGCCATAAACATTTTACCTGTGACTCGATAAGGCCTTTGTTGGGAGTTGAGGGTGGTTGTTGGCCATAAGATGGGTAACTGTGAAAGCTGTACAGAAGCTTTCTTCATCTTTGACCTGAAGCTCTTTGGCTGCTGCGAGATGATCTAGAAGACCTTGAGCTAGTGGTGACACAAGAAAACATCACCAGTGAACTTCCGTGGTTTTGCTTGCTTCTAGTTCTTAGCAGCAGTTTTAGTTTTGAGGTAAGCAGTTTTCTTGATGACCCAAGGATTCTGAGCTTCTGACTGTGCAGCTTTTGAATCTGTAGATTTCGGGGACCTGTTGCTGTGCTGATATGACAGGGTCCCTGCTGTGACCCCAGTGTTGTTCCTGCTGAGAGCCAGGGTCAGTCTGGCGAAGGTGAGCCTTCTGTCACTAATCATCTCTCCATGACCAGAAATCATCACCCGGAAAACTGTATAACTCGTAATCTTAAGAAAGATGGTTTTAGAGGGCGAGGAGGCTTGTTGATAGTGGCACAGCAGGTAGATGTAAACCAGGTCTTTTCTAGACAAACTGGGCCATTTGATTAAGGTTTTACTATTTCCCAATCTTATATGTTAGTCTGCTTCCTGCTGTAATTCTTCACTTAACATTCATGCCCCCTTTACTGCCAAAAAGTATTCTGGATAATTTATAATAAAAAAATGTAGCTATATTGCAGCCATGAGCAAGAGGAGACCAGGAGCCTTACGGTAGGGGCAAGAAGGAGTTTGCCAAGAGGGACAATGGAGAGCCTTGGGTCAAGGGAACTTTAAGTGAGCACATAGCATGGGCTCTGACTTGCAGGCAGAAAGGGATCCTGGCAGAGCACAGGGCTCTGGTTACAGTGGGCTGCTAGCTCAGCAGTAGACAAGTGTGCTCTCTGGTGTTCGTTTCTGATATCTGAAAGTGGATACTTTTAAAAGGACCATTGAGTGGCAGATTGTTTAACATCGTAGAAGCAGTGTCTACAAAAGGCACAGCATTGCACAGTCATCCACCATCCTCAGTTCCTGAGGCTTCAGTTATCCATGGTCAACCATGGTTCAAAAATATGAGAGTGCTTCAAGAGAGAGAGACCACATTCACACAACAGTTATTACAGTGTATTGTTATAGTTGTTCTGTTTTACTGTTAGTTATTGTTGATGTCTTATTTCTTAACTTTACTGTAAGTATGTATGCCTAGGAAAAGACATAGCACAGAGAGGGTTCCATACTATCTTTGTTCCAGGCACCCACTGGGGGGTCTTGGCATGGAGCCCCTGTTGATAAAGGGGGATGGGACTGCCGTACCACATGAGCAGCTCAGTCTGAGAGAATTGGTGACTGACTCTCAGCAGCTCGCTTTTTTCGAATCTGGAAGGATGTGGGAGGTGACTGCCTGTGGTGAGCAGTGGGGCCAGAGCGAACACTTTATGCAGTAGGTTGTTTAGCAGTGGAGTAGGTTGTTGCTGTCACAACTGCGGATGCCATGGGGTGCACACCATAGTCATGTCCACACCCTTTTCCCCACCCCCTCTGAAAGTGTCTTCCAGTTTGTCGTATTCCTGGAATCTTAGCCAGCCTTTCCAGGTGTTGTTGTTGCGAATCACGCACGCACCTCCACTCGAGTAAGCGATGGGGCCCTGTTGGCGCAGCGGGAAGCCGTCCCTTTGCTTCCTCCCCCAGCTTTCCCTCCCCCTGCTCTTCTCCCACATTAGAGGGATGCCCACCTGCTCCGAGAGCTGCCACCGTCTCCTCATGTGTGCCACTGGTTTGAATGACAGCTAGAGAGGCCCACCCGCAAAACACATGCACATACATAACCATGTATCCTTTTAAAAAGCAGGGGCCGTTTAAATAAGCAGATACTGAGGAGCCCGTGCTTTTCTGAAAAGGCAGCATCCTCCGAAATCAAAGGGTCTTAGGTTATAGGGCCTTTCTTAATCATCTATTTCAACCACGTCCCCCTTTGAATACTTCTCCTGTCAGGGGCTCACTGACTCACAGGACAGCCTGGCCCATATAAATTTTATTCAGCTGGAGGTTAGCTCTCTGGTTTCTACCCTCAGTCTCTGTTTCTTCGTCGTTCCTGAACGATGATATGCCATCTTTTCAAGACCCAGAGTTCTACTTTGTTGTATGAATGCTAGATTGCTACCCAGGACTGAAATACTAATCTCAGGTTTATCTAACCCGACTAGAGGACCAAACGAGGGTCCTCTCTCTTGGCTTGGATTCTAGGTGCTGTGTTTATATTGTTGGAAGGCACAGCATGCAGCTGATTCCTATGCAGCCTGCTTTAAGTCCCTGGTTTCTTCAGGCGAGCCACAATCAGACCAGAGCCGCCTGCCTCCGTCATCTTTGTCCCTGGGCTCTTTGAACTTGCCTGCGGAGCTTCCCCTACCTCTCATCTGCATTTCTTTTCGTTACTCTTCCACCACTGTAACTTCCTCAGGAGCAGCACTGTGTGCTGTGCTTGGTGCTGGAGTATAAACATGAAAGGGACATAGCTCCTGAGCAGTCTTCAGGGAGACGCTGCTCAGTGACCCTGCCAGATGTGCGTGGGTTCCTTCCATGGCCAGTGAAAGAAGTTCGGCACCAGTAATGACTCCACACCCGGCCAGGACCAAGAGATTTATTAAAGCGGCTGTTACAGAGGGGATCTGTAACGGGGAAAAAGAAAAAGAGAGAGAGAAAGAGAGTAAGAGAGAGAGAGGAAGTGGGAGAGAGCTGCAGAGAGAGAGAGAGTGACAGAGAGAGAGAGAGAGAGAGAGAGAGAGAGCCTTTGTTGTCTGGTGTTTCGGCACCATTTTGGGAGCCCCCCCTCTGGTCGCTTCCTGCACCCTTCAGCATGTAAAGCCTTGACTATCTGGGGCTGCAGGCAGAGAGAGAGTGTGTCCTGTTTTGTAGTTAATAACAACGACTCATATTTATTGACTGCTTACTCAACACTATACATTGGTAAGAATGTTAAGTAAATTAACTTTTTTCGCCTTTCTATCCTAATATTTGTAAAGCTCTTTTTTCCTGCAGTTTCCCTTCATAGGGCACATTGAGAAATATGCCTCCGTGATTTATGTGGGACTTTCCTTAAACTGTGGAACAAAATAAAGCCAAACCCAGACCTACCCTAAGTCGACATCCAGTGTGATACTGTTCCTTTCATATGGGTTATCAAGATGATTTTCAGCCCTAAGGAAATGAAAATCTATTGAATCATGTCTTTTAAATGTTTTTCTTAGTCTTTTTTTCACTTAAGAGAAATCTCATGTTGTAATATTACAGATTTTTGCAAAACCAATTTTAATGACTGTGCAGGGAAGAATAACCCTGTAGGTTCTCAGCTGGAACAGACCCCTTGCTCTCAGTTTCCCCAGTTCAACAAGAGAAGAACACAAGTTTGTTAGTATGTGTATTTCACATATCCACAGGAGACTCAGCCAGTGAGTTATTCTCAAAGAGGTGACTTCGGATTCCAGCTTATGCAGTATCTTCAGGAAAGAACCGCAAAGTTTTAGACAGATGGCAAGAAAAAAGAAAAGGACTTTGAGTCTCTGGGGATTGCAGCTTGGAAGAAAACAAGTAGCTGGTGGATAATGGCTAGTTAGGAAAGCTGGTCGCAGATGTCCCTGGTGCTGTCTCTGGTCTCCAGTTGTCCTCGGTGGCTAGCTTGTATTCTCCTGTGGGGAAGGGAGCAGGGCGACCTGTGTCTTCGTGAAGCTGTGTCCTGCTTTAGGCAGATGGGGGCAGCGGGCTGTCCTGTATCGACAGCTGGCTTAGCGAACGTCAAGCTCGGCTTCGAACCCGGCAGCACATTCTGGTCTCCCACACCTCCACTGAGTGTAGTCAGCATAAACTCACTGTTTTACTTTATCTGTATTGAATACTTGGACTGTTTTTGCCATTTTGATGTGAGTATTTTATATCTTTCTCTGAATTTAGATTTCAAGAAGTTGAATGGCTGTGGAAAAATGTAATATGGTTTTAAGGTTTTTGACATAAATTGACAGTTGGCACTTGCTTTCCTGCGAGGTTTACTAGTACAGTTTTCAGCATCTGTTTCTCTGTATTTGTCATCTTTATTTGGAAAATGGGAATTATTTTTTCTTTTGGATAGTTTCCTTCTGTATTTTGTGCCTCTTATTTTTATTGAGCACTAATTTGAGAAACTTTATGTGAGAAGCTTTATGAGTAAAATGTAAAGTGAGAAAAGTAGAAACTGTCAAATGTTTTAAGAACTGAGTTTTGTTATATGAGGCTGTGGCTTTTATTATATTTGGTTCAGGCATTTTTTGCATAGAAACCCACTTAAGTAACCAAGACAGTTCTATATGTAAACTTTTGTTTGAAGCATGGACCTTTGAGACTTTAGGAAGAAAGTGTGGATTGCTGTGTAGACAACAGTGTGTTATGCGCCTGTGGACAGCCCCTCTGCTGAACTGGAGAGGAGCCTGTGTGTGTGCTGCCGCGTTGTGTCAGTGGCGGGAATTGCACTTTTGTTTCCAGCTACTGGCCAAATTTGAGCATCTTAAAAGAGTCCACCAAGAAGAGACAATGAGGCTTGAAGAAAAGAGAAGATCTTTGGAAGAAGAAGTCATTGCTTTCTCTAAGAAGAAAGTTGCGTCTGAGGTTTTCCAGAACCAGCCCTTTCTGGCAGTGGGCAGCAACCTGAGGAAGGACAAGGACCATAAGAAGTGAGTGTCCCCAGGCACTGCCCTGGCCGCCCGCCCCGCACCTCTGTCTCCTTGCCTGGCGTTTCTCTCCTCTGTGTACTCACGCCTTGCCTGCTTCCTGCAACTCAGCGTCTGCTGGAGAGCAAACCTGCCCCTCTTGTTCACTGCATCTTATCCACTGCTTCTCCTGCATCTAGAACAGCATCTGGCACATGTTACATGCTTGTAAATGTTCGCCAGAGTGGATGAATAAAACGGATCAGTTAGCCGGAGAAAAGAAAATTGGCTGCTCTTATTTCATAGCGCAGCCATGGCCCTAACTACATGGCTGCTTTTGCTGATCTGCCACCAGTTACTCAGAATTTACTTCTTAATGGAAACGATGTACTTTATTGGGGAACCATAAACATAAAATAGTATTTTATTTTCAAAATCTAGTTCTTAGACCCTTTTTGAAAATGAATTCTACTGATATTGATTTTGTGAGAATTTTTATTTTGATAAGGGAACCAAGCTGTCGATTTGAACTCCTGTGCATTGATGTCAGAGCTTGTGAAGCCAGTGCTGGACGTAAAGATGCAGAGAAAGGTAGAGAGGGCCACAGTGCAAGGGGGCGGCCATGAGTAGCGTTTGATGACAATCGCCAGGCTTGTAGGTTCTAGGTATGTGTCAAATCAGCTGCCAAAGTCTTAGAAAATAAGTTTTTTTTTCCTTTTTGGTAATCTGTACTTTGTGTCCCTTGTGTTGTTTCTCCCATGTAAAATAGCCTTGTCAGTTTAACTGTTCGTTATTGAATTTCATCAGGACCTGGTCTATTCCAAACTCTCTTTTGTGGGTCTTTGCCTGGGCTCACTCCAAATACCTCTGTGTTAGTGGCATCAAGTCCTCTCATGTTCCTCACAGAGCAGCACTTCTTCTGGCTTAATTTTCTCACTGCATGCGTTTCCAACCCAGCATTTGCAGAATATTGCAGTTCAACTTTAGAATAGTTAGGAAAACATAATCTTGGTCTGTTGGATTTTTCCATTTTTAAAATCCGCTACAGATTTTATAACTTTTTGGGGAAACTATGAATGTAAGCTCTACGAGGGTGTGGATATTTATGCTGTTCATTGATGTATCCATTCCTAGAGGCTAGAACAGTGCCTGGTGTAATTATTTGTCAAGGAATGAATATGATGGTATAATATTTTATTCAAGCATTGAATTTCAAAAGGTAAAATATAAATATAATTGCTGCTTTTTAGTGTGCTTTATATCATAAAGCTCAGGGATCTTTTACCCTCTTTCTTTTCATCTTAATCCAGTGTTACTAACATTAGATTTCCCAATTTTGCTAATATATATGAAAGCTAATATTTACCTTTTAAAAATTATCAGCCAGCTCCACTTGAGAACCACAGTGTTGTTTGTGAAATCAGGGCTAAGCCCATAACTTGTCGAGAGCTCTTCTAGAAGAATTTATCCTCAAGAAAATATGGTTTGGTGGTTTTGGTTTTTTATTTTTTTTTAAGTTCCATAGCTAGATATCCCATAATATGTTAGATGTATATTTGCTAACTTTTACTTCCTGTATGCTTTTATTATACCAATCAAAAGATATTTTTCCTTTCCAGCTCCAATTTTATGTAAAACAGAAGTTCCAGACCACAGAAAGTCATCACAAGCAAAAGCAAAAGTTATTAAAAAGCTACACGTATGCTTTGATTTTCTTGCTGTTTTCATTTATGTTATCACTTACTCTATATCTGGCGGATGGCCACAGTTAGTGACATTTATGGGAAAATGCTTTCAAGTACAAGGTCAATACATAAGCCAGAGTTGATGGTACTACAGGTTAAGCATCCCTGATTCAAAATGTTCCAAAATCTGAAACTTGATTGCAGGCATGACACTGTAAGTGGAAAATCCCACCAGACACCATTGCCTCTCATGATTCAGTGCACACAAACTTTGATTCATGCACAAAATTATTTAAAATATTTTATTTAAAATTATTGAAAATATTGTGAAAAGGTGTATGTGAATTTCGTGTTTGCACGTGGGTCCCATCATGTGTGCGCAAATACTCCAAAATGTGAAATCCAAGATGCTTCTAGGCGCAGGCATTTGGATGAGGGATGTTCAACCTGCCCTCACATGTTTGCTGTTGCTAGAAATTGTTAAGCTGCTGTTTTGTGATGAATCTCAGTCTGTTCTCCTGCTGCCATGTTATTGTCACTTTGCGTTAGACCAAAGAACAAAGTCTCAGTGCCATTGGGAATACAGATCTCATTTGTATTCCGGCCAGCTGTATTTATATTCCAAGATGAACCTTTTTGCATATACTAAACAAAAAAAATTGGAAATATGTCTTGGAATGTATTGTAGAGATAAAACTCTAACCACTCAGTAGTTTCATAGGACTTAAAAAATTTTTGATACAGTCATCCAATTGGTGATATGGTAAGCTTTTGTGTCAAATCGTATAGCATGATTATTTTTCATGCTTCTGTATGATACTTTTCATGCTGATGTATTGCTGTGATGAAACTATGTTTAAAAGTAAAAAAAATCTAGGTATATAGATTCTTTTTTCAAGTGATAAAGTACCTTTGAACTTGAGCATATCACAGTACTTTCATTAGGATGTATTACATGTTGTCTAAAACTATCTTCCAGGGGAAAAATAATAAGGTTGAATTATTTTATTAAAAATATTTTAAAGAAAAAAACGGAGCATCTGAATATTAAAGATATAAACATTCAGATAATTCATGTTTTAAAGGATATTAGCACTTAGTGCCTTAGTATTCTCAGAACATTTTATTTTATTTATTTATTTATTTTATTTTTTCTCAAAACCTTTTAATGGTTTCTAATATTTTCTTAACAGTGATAGGTATATAAATTTTTATTTTTTGTACTTGAGTATTCTAAAACTGACATTTGCTCTTGGCAAATAAAATGTATCTGCATATTTACTAAAATGTGTTTAAATTACTCGAACTTTTCTATTTGCAAACTGTCATTTTAAGAAACATTTTATTAAAATCAGTTCATGTAATTGAATTATTATTATTATTATTTTTTAAAGCAGGATTTATTGAGAGGACAGAAAACTTCCCACAGTGGGAGGGGACACAAGGCAATTACCATAATTGAATTATTTTACGATGAAGTATTTTATGAGTATTTTCAGACAAAATGTTTTAGTCTGTGTCAGATTCTGAACAATCATGAAGTTGTAAATAAAGACTTCCGTTTCATAGCACAATTTATCTATGCAGGCACTTCAGATTTTACTTCTGCATGTGAAATTCACAGATATCTCTCTGTTTAAAACCTTTGAACTCAGTTGTGTCACAGAGCAAGCTCTCAAGTTTTTTCTCAAGCCCAGCGATGCATGGCACTGGTGTGCAGAGCCCCTGAGGCGGGCGGCCTGCGGTGCAGAGCTGGGCAGCACAGAGTACTGGGTGCCCACGGAGCAGACACTCGTGAGGGAGCATCTCCGAGACTTGTGGGAGTGCTTGTTGGGGCCTCCAGGTAGACCAGATGTGTATGAGGCAGCTCTCCTTCACTCTGCTAGGTTTCCTGTGAGGTGCTGGATCACTTGTTGGCATGGCACGCAGAGTTAGTTGAGTTTCTGTTGGAATCGTTGAAAAGAACTTAATGGGACCCCGCCTGAGACTCTGGACTTCACAGGAGGATGTCCTTTGGTGCTGTGGATCACGCTGCTGTGAGAAGGTCTCCTCCTGCTTTGACCACAGTGTGAATTTTTAATTCATGTATTTGGGATTTTATTTTAAAGAGTTGCACTATAAAGAAAAGCTGTTTTTTAAACAATTGCACTAGGAAGTTCAAGTTCCTTTTTTTTTTTTTGAGTTGGAGTCTCAGTCCGTCGCCCAGACTGGAGTGCAGTGGCACACTCCCGGCCACCGCAGCCTCGACCTGCTGGGCTCCAGCGATCCTTCCACCTCAGCCTTCCAAGTAGCTGGAACTGCAGGTGCGCGCTACCATGCCCGGCTTTTTGATCTATTGTAGAGACAAGGTCTCACCAAGTTGCCCGAGCGGGTCTCAAACCCCCGGGCTCAGGCAGTCCACTCATCTCGGCCTCCCAAAGTGCTGGGATTACAGGCTGAGCGCTACCATGCCCGGCTAACTTTTTGATTTATTGTAGAGACAAGGTCTCACCAAGTTGCCCGGGTGGGTCTCAAGCCCCTGGGCTCAGGCAGTCTACTCATCTCGGCCTCTCAAGTGCTGGGATTACAGGCTGAGCCACCGAGCCCAGCCAAGTTCTTCTTAATATATTACAAAGCAAATTTATTCTCTGGTATTCAGGCAGATGATTAGAAAATGAGTTACTATCCACTGATGCTTAAATGAAATCTCCTAGGAACAAAATGAAGCTAGTAAGGTTTTTGTTAATAAACTTTTTTTCCTGTTCAGCTTGTGAAACAGTTGCCTCTAATTAACAGCTGTTAATCTTTGTACATACCCCTCTGATTTTTTTTCTTTGAGACAAGATCTCGCTCTGTCGCCTAGGTTGGTGCAGTGGCAACAAGCATAGTTCACTGCAGCCTCCAACTTCTGGGCTCAAGTGATCCTCCTGCCTCCGCCTTCTGAGCAGCTAGGACTACAGACATATGCCACCAATTTTTAAAAATTCTTTGTGGAGATGAGGAGTCTTGTTGTGTTGCCAGGGCTGGTCATCTTGATCTCCTTTGCTCAACCTGTTCTCCTGCCTCAGCCTCTCAAAGTGCTGGAGCACAGGTGTGAGCCACAGCATCTGGCCTCCTATGATTTTTTTAAAGTTCTTGTACAAAGACTAGATTTGAGCTTCAAAACAACATATGGAAAAGACATTACAGGGACTGTTATTATCCCCATTTTATTTTATTTTTTTTATTTTGAGTTGGGGTCTCACTCTGTTGCCCAGACCAGGGTGCAATGGCATGATGATGGTTTGCTGCAGCCTCGACCTCCTGGGCTCAGGCAGTCCTCTCACCTCAGCCTCCTGGGTAGCTGAGACTATAGTTGTGTGCCACCACACCACTCCTGGCACATTTTTGCCTGAGTTTTGGTAAGAATGAAGTCTCGCTATGTTGCCCTTGCTGGTCTTGATCTCCTGGGCTCAAGCAGTCCCGCCGCTTCGGCCTCCCAAAGTGCTGGGATTCCAGGCGTGAGCCCCCATGCCTGGCCCCATTATCCCCATTCTCAGATGAACCCGGTTTCGGCCCTGTTCTTCTGCCCGGCTCTCGTGGCCAGACCAGCGTGGAGGAGTGGGTCTGAGCAGAGTGCTCTCCGAAGGCACCTGCCTTCACCCACGGAGCATAAGGCAGCACCCAGGCAAGGTACCGGTCTTAAAGACGAGCAGTTTTTCCAGAGTGCAAAAGGAGAAGGCGGTCCCGGAACACGGGGCAGCGTGTGCCTGAAACCTGTGTGCACTGGAAAGCAGCTGAACACACAGGGAGGAGGGGGCGCCCGCCTGGCCCGGTTAGCAGCAGGTCGGGCCCGGCCCGGAGAGACGTCGAGGCATCCTGCAGGTGTGTGGGGCAGATGTTCCCCGGGGCTTGCGGGAGGGAGGTGTTTGGTGGCAGGGCTAGTCGGGCGAGGAGCTCAGGGGCGGGCTGGCTCTTGAGGGAGAACGAGAGGGCCGCTGAAGCGGCGCGGAAGGGAAAGCCTGGGAGTGAAAGGGGTAGCCTGGGCAAGTCCGGGTGAGTAACGCCCGTAAAAAGCCATTCTGATGTCTTGTGGAGTTGAAAAGACGTCGTAGGCTGGGTGCAGTGGCTCCAGCCTGTAATGCCAGCACGTCGGGAGGCCGAGGTGAGAGGGCTGCCTGAGCCTGGGGGCTCGAGGCCTCGTCTCTAGTGACTCAAAAAGTCAGCTGGGCGGGCT
>NW_007047440.1:67008-68767 GCF_000164805.1 Carlito syrichta
CGCCCCGTTGAGGGCAGCCAGCGGCGACGCCTGCCGAGGTGCGAGCCACCCAGGCCGAGGGAGCCCGACGCCGGGGGCTGGCCACGGCACAGCTCTGCCCGCGGCATCTTGTGCGGGCCAAACGACGGGGACACAACCCGCTGTGGTTGCCAGCTGCCTGGCTGCCTTGAAAGGACACGGGAAGCCCCGAGAGGCGCGGACGTCCCCTGTGTCTTGGTGGCGCTGCTGTGGCCGCACATGCTTGTACAAAGACTAGATTTGAGCTTCAAAACAACATATGGAAAAGACATTACAGGGACTGTTATTATCCCCATTTTATTTTATTTTTTTTATTTTGAGTTGGGGTCACAGAACTGTGCACCTAAAATACTGTCCACCATATGTACATTATACCTCGGCAAATCTAATGTCTTTCTTTTTTTTGGAGTTAGGGTCTTACTCCGTCCCCCAAGCTGGAGTACAGTGGCACAATCAAAGCTACTGCAGCCTCAGTCTGCTGGGTTCAGGCGATCCTTCCACCTCAGCCTTCCAAGTAGCTGGAACCACAGGTGTGCATCACCACAGGTGTGCGTCAAATTTTTTGATTTATGGTAGAGACCAGGTCTTGCCCAAGCTGGTCTCGAACCCATGGGCTCAGGCAATCCTCTCACCTCCGCCTCCCAAAGTGCCGGGATTACAGTCGTGAGCCACCGCGCCCAGCTGGATTTTTTTTTTTTTTTTTTGAGTTAGAGTCTCACTCTAAGTCAAAACAGGATATCATTACTACAGGCCCAGTAGACAGGAAAACTTTGTCAATACACTTGAAAATATAGAGGAGATGACCAATTAAACTTAAGAGTTAACTGACTGGTGTAAGATTTAACAGGAAAATCTCATAACAAAGGCAATCTGTAATTAAAACCTCCATAAAGATCAGGCTGATAGAACTTCCTTCAGGAAGCCTTTGAGACATTTGAAGAAGAAAGCCAGTCTTTCGCAAACTGCTAGTGGGCGAATAATGGCCCTTCCCCCAAGGTATCCACACCCTGCTCCCTGGCAGATGGGACTTGGCGCGTGGTTGAGGCCTCTGGCTTTGAAGGTGGAGGAAGGGCACGCGCCAGGGGGTGCACGCGGCCTCTGGGAGCTGGGACAGGCCAAGCAGCTCTCCCTAGAGCCCCTGAAGGGACACGGCCCTGCCGACTTTTCACCCAGCGAGGTCTGGGTTGGACGCCTCACCTCCAGCGCTGTAAGGTAAGCTTGTGTTGCTTTAAGCCACTGAGTTGGTGGACACTTGTCAAAGCGTTAGCCAGGGACGGGGAAAGGAAACGCTCCCAAACTCATTCTGTATAAGGCCAGTGTTACTTTCATTCCAAAGCTGGGAACGTTTGAGAAGGGATAATTATCAGTCTGGTCTCACCGTGGACAAAGATGCAAAAATACTGACAAACCGAACCCAGGAGTCTATCAAAAGGACAGGCCTGAATGTCAACGTCGACTTATTCCCGGAACGCAGAGTTGTTTTGACATTTCAGGAAATCGATGCACTTCACGGTGTGAAGGATGAAGAGAAAGCGCAGGGTCATCCCCATGGATTCCGAAGACAGCAGATTTCGCATCTCTTCAAGACTTCAAGAATGGGCAAGAGATCTTGAGAACGCTGCGCAGAAGAAAGCCCCCTTTCCATGAAGGGCATCTGCGGACGGGCCCGCGGCAGCACGGCACCTGGCGAGGAAGGGCCGAAGCCTCGTCGGGGGCAGGCAGAGGCCGGCGGCATCCCGCG
>NW_007047441.1:0-5173 GCF_000164805.1 Carlito syrichta
AGAGTGAGACTCCAACTCAAAAAAGAAATGAGGTCTCACCAAGTTGCCCAGGCTGGTCTCCAACCCCTGGACTCAGGCAGTCCTCTCACCTCAGCCTCTCAAAGTGCTGGGATTATAGGCATGAGCCACTGCACCTGACTTTTTTTTTTGAGTTGGAGTCTCACTGTCGCCCAGGCTGGAGTGCAGTGGCATGCACACAGCCTCCACAGCTTTGAACAGCTGAGCTCAGGTGATCCTTCTGCCTCAGCCTTCCAAGTAGCTGGAACTACAAGAATGTACCACCACACCCGACTAATTTTTTTATTGATTGTGGAAACAAGGTCTTGCCAAGTTGTCCAGGCTGGTCTCCCAACCCTGGCCTCAGACCGTCCTCTCGCCTCTGCCTCCAAAAGTGCTGGGATTATAGGCATGAGTCACTGGGCTGAGAAAAATATTTCTTTATAAGACTAAGCACATGTTCTTCTTATGTTTCATAATAATGTCTGCTCATTTCATGGCCAGTAATCAGTGATTCTCAGATTTCAAAGTAACAACTCCATGATTCACCATCTTCTAAATTATCTGGTGTAGTGAGTTTGGCCTTCTCATGTGGGATGGAGGGACCATGGTAGTGACCCATTAGGCGGGAGAGGTGGACAGAAGCCAGACTGTAACTGACCATTTCTTTCCTTTTTTTTTTTTTTTTTGAGTTGAAGTCTCACTCTGTTGCCCAGGCTAGAATGCAATGGCACGCTCATGGCCACCAAAGCCTCCACCTACCAAACCCAGGCCATTCTTCCCCTCAGCCTTCCAAGTAGTTGGAAGTTTAGGCACACACCGCTATCCCCAGCTAATTGTTTTTGTACTTATCCACTGTAGAGACTAGGTCTCAAGCAGCCCAGGCTGGTCTCTAACCCTGGCCTCAGGCAATCCTCTCTATTCTCCCTTCCAAAGTACTGAGATGATAGGCATGAATCACCGCACTGTGGGGGAGCCTTATTTCTTGCTGGAGAAAAGCAGAGAAGGTTTCTTAGGGGAAGTGGTGGTGGCACTCCATTTTGTAAGATAAATAAAATTTTGATTTGCAAAGATAGGGACATTCCCTCAGATGGAGGAAACCAAGGAAGCAGCAGCAAGAAATTGAATAATGAAGAGGGTATTGTTAGGTTTGACTACATATGAAGGTCTGTTCAGGGGCATGCCTTTGTTTAGATGAAGAAGCCAAGTTCAATAAAAAGGAAATGACTTGCTCAAGGCCATACAAGGGACCAGTTAAAAAATCTCCCGGTCCCATGCTCCCATTACCTCTCCCACCCCTAACCCTGGAACTTGGGCTTCTGCCCCTTTTGTCCTATTCCAGCTGACACCTCCATGCTGAGTTTGCTGCCGAACAAGACTGGGACTAGTTCCATAAGCCTCGGGAGCTCCTCCTGGCCTTGGTGGGGGAAGAAGGGGAGCTGACAGAACTCTTGTGAATAGACAGAAGGCTCTGGAAACTTCTGTATGTTGTGGGGGAGGGGAGGGGGAACATTTATTTGATCATCAAACAATATAGGTTCAGTTGCCCGTCCTCACTGCCAGGCTCAGTGCTTGGTGCTGGGCATACAGAGATGACCCACAGGTCACTGCCCTCTAGGGACACCCCGTCTCCTGGAAGAGAAAGATGTGAAAATAACAAGACAGAGCCAGGTCTAAGAAAGAAGAGTGGCAACGGCCCTTTTCCTCTAACTCTGGGGATGAAAGGAAAGTATTCTATGGAAGACCTGCATTCCAGGTAGAGGGCACTGACTTTGCAAATATGGTGAAGCACAAAATAGCAAGTTAATTTCAGGGAGAAGCTGAAGGATCAGGGTAATCAACTCAAGAAAAATCAGGGATTTTCTATCTGTTGTGTCCTCTGATGTGTTCCAAGTACCCGGAAATTGCAGGCCCTCAGTAGATACGCACCAAATGAATAGTGGGGCCAGGCGTGGTGCCCAAGGCCTGTAATCCCGACGGGTCGGGAGGCCGAGGCAGGAGGATCACTTGAGGTCAGAAGTTGTAGACAAGTCTGGGAAACAGTGAAGTCTGGTCTCTACCAAAAAAAAAAAAAATTGGCCAAGCGTAGTGGTATAGTAGTTCCAGCTACTCAGGCGGCTGAGGTAGGAGGATCCCTTGAGCTGAGGATTTTAAGGCTGCAAAGAGCCATGTTTGTGCCACTGCCCTCCAGCACTGGGCTGCAGAGCAAGACTCTGACTCTGGAGAAAAAAAGAGAAAGAGCTGTGGAAGAGATGGGTTGGAGATGAACCTGGAGAGATCGGATTAGGGCTAGAGAATGATGAAGAATTTGGACAAGAATACCTGACCAGATTTGAGTCCTAGAAAGATCACTGAGTCTACAGGGGTGATTGGATGGGTGTCTGAGCGAATGGAGCAGGGAAAACCAGTGAGGAGGCTGGGGTAGACCAGACAAGAGGTGGGTGAGTCCTAGACTAGGGCAGTCATTGGGGATGGAGAAACAAAGGTACAGAGATGTGTGTGAGGGCAAGCCATTCATTCACTGCAGATTTAAGAGCATCAGCATTGTGCTGGGTCTTCTAGAATCAAGAGATACAGCCTTGAACCAGGCAGACATGGTTCCTACCTTCATAGTGGAAGGAGACTGACAATAAGTAAGTGATCTAATTTTAAAAGATCTGAAATGAAGACAAGTTCTATGAGGAAAATAACACAAGGTAATGAGAGAGAAAGTAACAGGGAGAAGGCTTAACTGAGGAGATCACATCTAAGCTGAGACCTGCATAACAGGAAAGATCTGGGAGGGAACATTCAAGACAGAAGGCACAGCAAGTGCAAAGGCCCTGTGACAGTTGTCTTGTTTGCAAGACAGAAAAGGGTAGTTTTGGGAAGTTAGTGAGAGAGAAAGAGTAGTGGTTGATGACACTGAAAAAGGCAAGTGTCACCTCATGTAGGATTTGGAGGACATGATCAGGAATTTAGATTTCATTCCAAGCACAGTTATGGGGGCTTTAGCAGGGAAGGGACAAAATGTCATTTTTTTGGGTTGGGTTTTTCCTCAGAGGAACTTCTCGGGCGTGGGAGTTCATTGCTGCAAGGACTAGGGTGCCCCTAAGAGGCGGGGCCCATTGTCCTGACTAGCATCTGTGTGTGTCTGCCTGTGTTCTGTACCCAGTCAGTGGAAAACTGATGAGCCTGGTCCCCAAGCTTGGCCCCCCAAGGAGCGGGTAGCTCTTCAACAGGAACTTAGTGATGTCTTCGTCTACGTGGTGGCATTAGCAGCCTGCTGCCGTGTGGATCTGCCACAAGCAGTGCTTGCCAAAATGGATGTTAACAGGAGACACTACCCAGTCCACCTGTCCCGTGGCTCCTCCCTCAAGTATACAGAATGGTTTCATGGGGACACCTCTGGAGACCAGGCTGTGGGGCCTGCAGACCTTGCCCATGAGTCCACTAGCCATGCCTCAACCTAGAAACATGGACACAAGACCTGCAGCTCAGCATGGCATCTGAAGAGCCTGTGTGGCCTGGCCACAAAATCTTGTTTTTGCCCTTTCCTAATAGATCATTGGCCTGAGAGCTCCGTTTTTGAAATCTGAGGACTAGGAGCCTCCAGAAATTAGCCTCTTGTTGTTTTCTCTCCCAATAAAACAGTTTTGAGCAACAATTACTAGATTGTTTTGTGTGGCTCTGTCTCAGCAGCTGCTAGAAAGGGGCACCAGGGGTGACAACCCAATTCCCGTGTTTCTCTAGTGTACCACCCACCTGCAGGGCAGGGGAATCTGGTTTCTATCTAATTCCCAGTGGGATCTCATGTAAATTCCTTCTTTCTGGGCCTAGAAAAGAGATTGGAGGCGATATGAAGTGTGGTTGAGTCAGATTCTGGGGCCACATGGTCTGGTTTCAAGTTTCGAACTGGATGATGGTCATCAAATTACCCAATCTTTCTGCACCCATTTTCCTCATCTGTCAACTGAAAGTGCCTACCTAGTAGGGTTGTGAGGTTTGAATTATTAGAGTGCTTAGGATAGTGATCAGGCGCTCAGGGTAGGAAATCAGGGGGACAAATCAGTGTCAGGTCTCTGATACAGGGCAGAACAGGGCTTCCTCCCCTCTGGGGCATGGGCTCCTTAGTAAAAGTGAAGACAACCCACCCTCCCATACCAGGGCCAGCTTCTTCTTTTTCTCCACCTAAAGACGGCATTGAGTGTGGATGATCTACCCACTGTGTGACTTCGGACACATCACTTCCTGAGATGCCTGTGACTTGCCTACCTCACAGGGAAGGGTAATACAGGCAGAAGACATTTAAACTATAATTAGTCCTTGAACAACATGGGTTTGAGCTGCACGGGTCCACTTATATGCAAGTTTTTTCCTAACCAAACATGTATCAATGATACAGTATTTGTGGAATGCAGAATCCGTGTATTCAGGAGGCCAGGTTTTCCTATATGCAGAGTCTGCAGGGCCAACTGCAGGACTTAAGTATGCACAGGTTTTGTTTTTTTTTTCTTTGTTTTTTTTTTAGCAACTCACCGTTATCCAGGCTAGAGCGCAATGGCACGCCTACGGCCACAGAAGCCTAACCTGCTGGACTCAAGTGATCCATCCTTCAGCCTCAGCCTTTCAAGTCGCTGGGACTACAGGTGTGTACCACCATGCCCAGCTAATTTGGTTTATTGTAGAGACGTGGTCTTAACCAGTGCCCAGGCTGGTTTCCAACCCCTGGGCTCAGGTAATCCTCTGGCCTCGGCCACCCAAAGTGCTGGGATTACAGGCATGAGCCACCACGCCCAGCTAAAGTAATTTTTATTTCTGAGTTGGAGTCTCACTCTGTTGCCCAGACTGGAATGCAGTGGCACACTCAGGCCACCGCAGCCTTGACCTGCTGGGCTCAGGTGATCCTTCTGCCTCAGTCTTCCAAGGCACCACCGTGCTTGGCTAATTTTTTTAAGTGGCCAAAGCTGGTCTCAGACCTGTGGGCTCAGGCAATCCTCTCACCTCAGCCTTCCAAAGTGCTGGAATTATAGGCATGAGTCACCATGCCTGGGCTCAAAAGTGATTCTTTACAAGACGAAACCTGTTCTTATATTTCATAAGAATGTCTTCTCAGCCGGGCTTGGTGGCTCAGCCTGTGATCCCTCGCCTTGAGAGGCTGAGGTGAGTGGATTGCCTGGGCCCGCGGGTTCGAGAC
>NW_007047441.1:5729-6055 GCF_000164805.1 Carlito syrichta
AAAAAAAAAAAAAAAAAGTAACAAATCCATGATTCACCATCTCCTGAATCTCTGGTGTAATGAGTTTGGCCTTCCCATGTGGGATGGAGGGACCATGGTAGTGACCCATTAGGCGAGGGAGGTGGGCAGAAGCTATGTATGTCAATGTATTTGGCGCTGAGAGCAGGAACGAGGAACTACTGATGGATAGGGATGGAGGTTAAATCCTTTCAACCACAGGACACAGCCAGGCCAGGAAGCTGACGTGGGACACAAGATCTGGTTCTGTCTGACCTTGCTCCAGTCCCTTCAATCTCATCCAAATAATGGCGGGGGGGGGGGGGGGG
>NW_007047442.1:0-6120 GCF_000164805.1 Carlito syrichta
GGGGTTCGGGAGTTCGAATTGCGCGCCCTCCCGGGCACGCCACCCCGGCCCAGGGACCCTCTGCGGCCGGAAGACTCCGAGCTCGCCGGACTTGGGCACCGATTTGCCGCCGGACCGCCCTGAGGGAGCGAGGGCCAGCGGACTCAGCCTGGCTCTCAGTGCCCCCCTGGGATCTGCCGTATCCCATCTCAAAGTCCCGCGGGGTTCAGGACTCTCCACCTCAATCGACAAACACTTAATGGGTGCCTTTTGTGTGCCAGGCACGGCGCCGGTCTGGGGCTGGAGCCAGGAAGGACGTCCTGCTTTCACAGAACTTGTGGCCCAGGGGAGGCGAGTCCTGTATCCTGGGGGTGTCTGAGCCGAGCTCTGAGTCTGACCAGGAGGGGCTGGGGACCACTTGCCCCGGGCCCCACAGGACACCGTCTTCCCCTGTCCCCGAGGCCCTAGTGGAGCAGGCCTGAGTTCCACAGAGGAGCCTCACCCACCCAGAGCTTCAGTCCCCTTCTCCCCCCCCCATCGACTCCCCAGTCCTGGTCCCAGGAGCAGCTCGAAAGAGGAGGTGTTGGCGGAGGCAGAAGCCCCCTCCCGGCCCATTCTCTGCCCAGTATTGCCTAAAAATAGGGCACAGACCTGGCCAAAAGCCATGAGGGGTGAGAGTAAGGAAGACATGTGAGAGTGAATGGGTTTAGGAGGATGGGGAGCTCGATTCTCAGCTTCGGCAGTCAGGACTCCAGAAGAAGATCCTAGGGTCAGTGGGGACGCTGACAACAGATAGAGGATGCTCAGGGAAGCGGGAAGGCAGTAGGAGGTAGTGCCCAGCAGTTCAGCCCAGAAGGTGGGACATGGCTGACAGTGGCCCCTCACGGGTGGATGGCGAGATGGCACCCCAGGTGCCTTGCTGGGGCTGGGGGAGTAAGACGCCAGGACCCATGCTCCCCTCCTGGGAGGCTGGCTGCAGAGGCTGGAATGGCCAGAACACGGTGAAGCTGGCAAGGCCGCCTGGTGCCCATCTCCTGCCTCCCAGGAGGCCTCTGTGCCTCCTCCCCAGGTCAGGGCCACTGACAGAGGTGGCTCTTCCTGTAAAGGCCAGCCTGGTCCCCTAGCCCCTGCATCTGCCCAGCCTGGCATCCCAGGCCTGGAGGAGTCCAGAGCTTGCCCGCTAGCCTCCTTCGGTTTGAGGGGAAGAGACCAGGAAGGGGCAAGGCTCGGTGAACTCCACAGCCCAAGGCTCCCAGTGAGGCCCTGGGGCAGTTTCCCCAAACCAAGCCCGCCTTCTGCCTTGACTTCCCCTAAACCCCTGGCCAACTCCGCTGACCGCTCTGCCGTCATGTATATGTGGTGGGCACGAGCCTGGGAACCTGGCAGCCTGGGTTACAGAGGAGGACGGGTACGGCACTGAGAGCAGCCCAGAGCACCCGGGCGGTCTGAGGGCTTTGGCCGTCAGCGTCAAGTCACAGACGGGGCGGAGCAGGGGAAGGCCCAGAGGCTACCATGGCCACCCTGGGGTCTCCACTGGCCCAGCCCCCCACCCCTGCTGTGTCTCTCCTGGGTCTGGCTGCTGGCAATCACGGAGGTAAGTGCTTCCTGTCGAGTTCACCCATTCCTCCGGCCATCCCCCAGCCCCTCAGGTCACCCCCCAACCCCAGATGGTGGGGAGTCCCCTTTCCGGGCCTTCCCCTCCCGGTGCCGCTTTTCCTGCTGGGCCAGATGCAGGAAACGAGATCCCCCACCCCATATACACACTTGGGGACTGTTTTGCAGGAAGTAATAACACACGTTCTTGCTGAAACGTGAGGCAATACAGAGGAGCTGAATGTGCCCTCCAGAACCGCACGTGACCACAGCCCATGCCTACCCTCCAGCTTTTTTCCACGCGGATCTGTTGTTATTGGTCCTCCAAGCTTTTTCCACATGGAGGTGATGTCCATGGTGTCTGCAAGTCCCACGGTCTCACGTATGTCAGGGCCCAGGCTGGGCCTGGCCCGTGGCTGGTGCATGGTGGACATCGAGTGCTGCTACATATGGGCTCTGGTCCTGTGACCTGCTGTCTTCTAGATAGTCGGCGCTTGAGGGTTAGTTGGGTCCCTCTTTGGCTGACTGATGGATGGATGCTGAGCCCGTAGCTAGCTACTCAGGTCTCACAAATCACCCATTCTAGAAACATCCAAGTAGTAGCATCCAAGTGCCCCAGGAAGCTCCTCTGGCATCCAGGACCCAAATAACTTGCTCAAGTGTCTCCCCACTGGCTAATTCCTACCTATCCTTCAAAGCCCAGTCTGACTCACCACCTGGCATCCCTCTGGGGCCCGCACCCCTCAGCATCAGTTCCTCTGTCCAGAGCTGAGCTGCCAAGGTCCCATCCCACATGGGACCAGGAGTCCACTGAGGTCTGAGTTCACACCAGCGTAAGACCATGGCTTCCAGGCAAATGAATGAGTGACTGACTAAAAAGTCCACTTGGTGGCTGCCCCTGGTCCAGCACCAACCTCTGGGAGTGACCTGCATCCTGGAAGGGTGTACCCACCTCCCAGCTCACTCACTGGGATCAGGGAGATCATCCCAGCCCACTGCCTCCAGAGACGTACTCCAGGCCGGGATGTCCCTTCCCCTTGTCCCTGGTCAGTGTCCAGCACCTGTGGTTTCCTCCCTGCCATCCTGTGCACACAGCTGGGACCTAAGGGCCAGTCCCCACCCCTGGATGCCGCATCCTCAGACTGAGGAACTGAGTAAGGGTGAGGGTGAAGGGGCTGGGCCCCGGACCCACCTGTGCAACATACCCTGGCCTACAGTCAGAAACCTGAGACATGCCCCTCACAGCCGGCCAGCAGGGTGGGCAAAAAGGAGGATGCCCATGGTGTGTGGTGCGCATGGTGATGGCTTCCAACGTTTGGCTGTGCCCTGGCCCAGGCCAGCCTGTGGTGTTGAAACCCAGCTCCCCACTCAACTGCGGCCTCAAGCAAGCTACTGACCCAGGGGAGGGTGCCTGAGCACAGTGATGGTGGAGACCAAGACCCGCCCAAGGACACGACCCACCGCCTGTGTGTCTCAGCAGTTCCTGCAGGTCGCAGCGCGTGGGGGTGGGGGTGAACTGGATGCGACAGGAGCAGCTCTGCACACGCCCAGACGGGACTTCTTTTTTTAACCTGGCTGCACACCTGCTCCCCTGTTCCTTCCTCCTGGGAAAGGTCACTCCAACCTGAACAGCTGCAGCCTGTCTGGTGGGAATGCCTCTCTCGGGACAGAACACACATCTCCCGGGAAACCAGCAGGGCCTTGTGGTGCGTGGCCTCCAAGACCCGGGGCTGGTGGGGGGGGGCTCATCTCCCTGCCACACTGGCACGGGCTGGAGCAGAGCACATCACACGCAGGCAGGCACACGCCACATACACACACACACGTGCGCTGACACCCACAGACATAGGCCTGCCCCCACTGGACACATGGCCCACACACGGCCTCGCCAGGACACATGAGCACCCACACGGCTGCCCCCAGATGATCCCTGAGGCTTGGTCCCTCCAGATCTTCCCTGACACTGAGTTCTTGAATGCGGACGGGACTCCTCAAGGAGCATCGGTCATCCCTGCACTGTCCACACTCGGCCCTGCTGTCCCCTCCAGCCCTGTGGCTGCTCATTAACTGAGTGGATAGCCAGGTAGGGGCACCTGTGTCCCTCACAGCCCTGCCAGGTGGCTGCCACCATCCATGTTGCTTGGAGGGCGCCGTGCAGAGAGGGTGTTTCACTGAGGTCACACAGCAGGGGGGTGCTGGGACCACCCGGGGCCCAACACCGACCTAGCACTGAGGCCGTCCTTGACCCGTCCAGGCCCCGTTTGGTCTCAATGGCTCAGCTGCCCTCCCAGATATTCACAGTTGGCCATGAGAAACACATTGAGGACGGAGGCGGTCTCACAGCCTCTGTGGAGCTGGACAGCGTGAGGACTCGGCATTCACAGGCAGAGCGGGTGAGGAGGGCCTGGAGGCCCATCGTGCATCAGAATCGTGCAGGATCCATGCGTGGAGAGGTACTTGGAGGCACGTGTGAGCTGAGCTGTCGCCCCAAAACGAATGGCCCTAAAACGACATTGACCATCTTGGTCTCTGTGAGCCAGGGCCAAGGTGGGGCTTGGTGGTACCTGCGGCCTGAGGCCTTAGGCAGGGCTGGGAACACCACAGGGGAGGACAGGCCTCCAAGTCAGCACTTCTTGGCTCCTTGCCAGGGAGCCTCTCCACAGGCTGCCTTGGGGAACCGGTTGTGGAGGGGCAAGGGTGTGCCCAAGACAGAGCCATCATTGGCCTGCCTGCCCTTGCTGGGTTCCCTGGAAGTGACAGCGGGTCCTGGCACACCGAAGGGAGGATTCCTGCAAGCTCCATGTCAGGAGATGGCACTGTGGCACCAGATTGGGCAAAAGTAGGGAGCCCAGGCTGGGCCCAGTGGCTCACACCTGTCATCCCAGCACTTTGGGAGGCAGAGGCAAGAGGATTGCCTGAGCACAGAGGTTTAAGACTAGCCTGGGCAACTTGGCGAGACCTCGTCTCTACAATAAATCAAAAAATTAGCACACAGTGGTACATGTCTGTGGTTCTAGCTAGTTGGAAGGCTGAGGTGGAAGGAGCGCCTGAGTCCAGCAGGTTGAGGCTGCGGGACTGTGAGTGTACCACTGCACTCTAGCCTGGGTGCACTCTGGCCTGGGTTTAATCCAACTAAAAAACAAAAAACGGGCCCAGAGGAGGCTCAGGTCCCCCAGAGGCTGCGGTAGTGCAACCAGGCCAGGCAATACCATACCATGGGGGCTGGTGTCCCTGGCTGGCCCAGCCTATGGACGTCCTGCTTTTGGTCTCACCTGACTCATGGGCAGCTTTGATGATATTCTTGGCCAGCACTGGCCTAGAATGTGCTTCCACAGTGGCCTCAACGCCATGGCCCCTTTCATCTGTGACCTAGTTTGGCCTCCTTCTCCCCAGGAAGTGCCACCCTTTCTGGGAGCCTCCCAGAAGGGCAGGAACTGATGGGCAGTGTGCTGTGCCCATTTGCCCAGCTCAGGGCACCAGGTCCAGTGGCAGGTGTGGACACGGAGGCCAACATGAGGTGGGTCCTGCTTGGGCCCCAACAAAGCAGCAGAGCCAGATTCTGCGAGCACCTGCCTATGGCCCTGCATGGTCTTCCGTGCGTGCACGAGCTAAGTGCTGTTCCCTGGCCTGCATCTGGACGGGGTCCCTGTGATGGTGGCTGTGATGTGGAGACCCAGAGCCTTTTCAGGAAGGGGTCTGAGAAGGCGGTGCCAGCCCCCGCTTCCTGTGCTGCCTCCTGGGAAAGCCCCAGGACCTTTCTGCCACAGCCTTCCCTGCCTGCCTGAGGCCACTGGAGGGGGAAGCTGAATGGGTCCATCTGGTGTCGGGCTCTGGGCTGGCATTGTGTTTATTTCACTGACTCCCTCAGTCCACTGAATTCTCCAGAAGTGGGCTGTGAGGGTGGAAAGTCAAGAAGAATGGCCAAAGTCCACTGCAGATGTCATGCTCGCAGTCTTTCTATCACACCACATTGTCCCCCAGAAAGAACATTCCATTCTCTCTGGTCCATATCCCCAAAGTATAAGCAGACTCAAAGAAAAAGAGCAAAGTAAGAAACAAATTGTCAATATTCAACAGAAGGCAACATGTCCTTAATATACAAAGAGCTGCTATAATTCAAGAAAACGATAAACTTCATCCAGGAAAAGTGGATGATATCACAGGAGAGACAGAAAGACCAGTTGCCAGTAACTATGTGGAGAAGTCCAGCTACATGAGCAAATGAAGAAACACGGGTGACAATAACAGCATTCTAGTCTCCCCACCTCACAGGACCTTTGAAATAAAATTTCCTCCACCCTTCTTGGGGACTCCACTGGCACAAAGAAGCAAATGTCTGGATGAGCTGCCGTGGCACATGGTGGTGCATGCAGTGTGATCCTATTTGCATATATACATACATATATATATAAATATATATATATATATATTTTTTGAGTTGGAGTCTCACTCCGTTTCCTGGGGTGGATTGCAGTGGCACGTTCATGGCCATCCCAGCGTTGACCTGCTGGGCTCTGGCGATCCTTCCGCCTCAACCTTTCTTTTTTT
>NW_007047442.1:7143-8004 GCF_000164805.1 Carlito syrichta
TTTTTTTTTTTTTTTTTTTTTAATGAGTTTGAGTCTCACTCTGTCGCCCAGACTGGAGTGCAGTGGCCGCTTCCGGCCACCGCAGGCTCTACTTGCTGGGCTCCGGCGATCCTTCCGCCTCAGCCTTCCAAGTAGCCGGAATTACAGGCGTACACTACCACGCCCCGCTGATTTTTTGATTTATTGTAGAGATGAGGTCTCGCCTGCCCAGGTGGGTCTCGAACCCGCGGTCTCAGGCAATCCACTCACCTCAGCCTCCCAAAGGCACAGGATTACAGGCTGAGCCATCGAGCCCGGCTCTTTTTCTTTTTTTAGAGAGAAGATCTGGCTCTGCCACCCAAGCTGCAGTGCAGTGGTGCAATCATAGCTCACTGCAGCCTCAAACTTCTGGGCTCAAGCAATCCTCCCACCTCAGCCTCCCTAGTAGCTGGAACTACAGATACACACCATCACATCTAGCTAATTTTTAAAAATTTAGACCAGGTACAGTGGCTCAGGTCTGTAATCCCAGCACTTTGGGAGGCAAAGGTAGGGGGATTGTGTGAACCCAGAAGAATGACACCAGCCTGGGAAACTCTACAAAAAAATTAAAAAACCTGGGGTTCCTGGTGCATGCCTGTAGTTCCAGGTACTTGGGATACTGAGGTAAAAGGATTGCCTGAGCCCAGGAGGTTGAAGCTGTGGTGAGCCATGATCATACCACTGCACTCCAGCCTGGTTGACAGAGTGAGACCTCCACCTCCCCCAATTTTTTTTTGTAAAGACAAGGTCAGCCGGGCTTGGTGGCTCAGCCTGTAATCCCGTGCCTTTGGGAGGCCGAGGTGAGTGGATTGCCTGAGCCCGCGGGTTCGAGACCCGCCT
>NW_007047442.1:8024-33969 GCF_000164805.1 Carlito syrichta
AACTTGATGAGACCTCATCTCTACAATAAATCAAAAATTAGCTGGGTGTGGTAGCGCGCGCCTGTAGTTCCAGCTACTTGGAAGGCTGAGGCAGAAGGATCGCCGGAGCCTAGCAGGTCGAGGCTGCGGTGGCCAGGAGTGGCCATTGCACTCCAGTCTGGGTGACAGAGTGAGACTCAAACTCAAAAAAAAAAAAGACAAGTCTCACTGTTGACCAGCCTGGTCTTGAACTCCTGGCCTCAGGTGATCCTCTTGTCTTAGCGTCTCAAAGTTCTGGAATTACAGGTGTGAGCCACCACACCTGCTGCAACTAGTTTTGAAAAAAGAGCATATATTCTTCTATGATGTAAAAAAAGGAAAACAATAACCTAATATTCAGAAACCATAAGAAAAAATTAAATGCAACTTTAACAAAGCAGCTACAAGATAACCAGATTCAAAATAAAATTCTGGGCTGGGCGCAGTGGATCATGCCTATAATCCCAGCACTTTGGGAGGCCGAGGCAAGTGGATTTCCTGAGCCCGCAGCTTCGAAATCAGCCTGGGCAACTTGATGAGACCTCATCTCTACCATAAAATTAAAAATAGTCAGGCATGGTAGCTCACGTCTGTTGTTCCGGCTACTCGGAAGGCTGAGGCAGAAGGATCACTAGAGTCCAGAAGTTCGACACTGGGGTGGCCGTGAGCATGCACGCCACTGCACCCCAGTCTGGGCGGAGTGAGACTCCAACTCAAAAAAATAAAAAAATAAAAATTTCTGCCTGGAGGGGTGAGAACCACGTGTTAAAATACAGAGCAGGCCGGGCACGGTGGCTCAACACCTATAATCCCAGTACTTTGAGAGGCCGAGATGAGAGGATTGCCCGAGCTCACAGGCTCGAGACCAGCCTGGTCAACTTGGTGAGACCTCTACAATAAAATAAAAAAAATTAGCTGGGCATGGTGGCGCATGTCTGTAGTTTCAGCCACTTGGAAGGCTGAGGCAAAAGGATCACCAGAGCCCAGTAGGTCAAGGCTGTGGTGGCCATGAGCATGCCACTGCACCCCAGTCTGGGCCGGGCCGACGGAGTGAGACTCCAACTCAAAAAAATAAAAAAATAAAAATTTCTGCCTGGAGGGGTGAGAACCACGTGTTAAAATACAGAGCAGGCCGGGCACGGTGGCTCAACACCTATAATCCCAGTACTTTGAGAGGCCGAGATGAGAGGATTGCCCGAGCTCACAGGCTCGAGACCAGCCTGGTCAACTTGGTGAGACCTCTACAATAAAATAAAAAAAATTAGCTGGGCATGGTGGCGCATGTCTGTAGTTTCAGCCACTTGGAAGGCTGAGGCAAAAGGATCACCAGAGCCCAGTAGGTCAAGGCTGTGGTGGCCATGAGCATGCCACCGCACTCCAGACTGGGCAACAGAGTTGAGACTCCAACTTAAAAAAAAAAACAAAACTCAAACAACCCAGAGCTGTACACGTGTCCTCCAAAGTAAAAAGTATTAAATTTTATTTTATTATTTATTATCATTTTTTGAGTTGGAGTCTCATTCTGTTGCCCAGACTGGAGGGCAGTGGCTGCTCCCGGCCACCGCAGCCTTGACCTGCTGGGCTTCGGTGATCCTTCCACCTCAGCCTTCCAAGTAGCTGGAACTACAGGCGTGTGCTACCACACTCAGCTAATTTTTTGATTTATTGTAGAGATGAGGTCTCAACAAGTTGCCCGGGAGGGTCTCGAACCTGCAGGTTCAGGCAGTCCACTCACCTCAGCCTCCCAAAGCGCGGATTACAGGCTGAGCTACCAAGCCCAGCTTAAATTTTAAAATAGAAAAAAGAAAATCTGGAAACAGTTTGGAAATGTTCAAATTCCTAATACGTAGTTTTTTAAAAGTAAGCAAAATAGCCAATAAATTGATTAAAAATTATTTGCAACTTCTTTTTTTTTTTTTTGGAGTTGGAGTCTCACTTGGTCACCCAGACTGGAGTGCAGTGGCCGCTCCCGGCCACCACAGCCTTGCCTGCTGGGCTCTGGCTCTCAAAGTGCTGGGATTATAGGCGTGAATTACCGCACCCAGTTCTCTTTCTTCTTTCCTTCTTTGTTTCTTTCTTTTTTTTTTCTTTGAGTTGGAGTCTCACTCTGTCACCCAGACTGGAGTGCACCGCAGCCTCGACCTGCTGGGCTCCGGGGATCCTTCTGCCTCAGCCTTCCAAGTAGCCAGAATTACAGGCATGCGTTACCACACCCAGCTGATTTTTTTATTTATTGTAGAGATGAGGTCTCGCCTGCCCAGGTGGGTCTCGAACCCGCAGGCTCAGCCTCACCTCAGCCTCCCAAAGGTGTGGGATTACAGGCTGAGCCACGGAGCCTGGCTCTTTTTTTTTTTTTAAAGCAGGATTTATTGAGAGGACAGAAAAGCTCCCACATTGGAAAGGGACCTGTAGGGGTTGCCCTCTTTGTGAGTCAGAGTCACACCCTGTCGCCCAGGCTGGAGTGCAGTGGCACGCTCAAGGTCACCACAGCCTCCACCTGCTGGTCTCAGAGATGCCTTCTACCTCAGCCTTCCAAGACCTTTTCTTAAATGTTCTTTGCCTGTTTTTAGGAGATAGCACTTGTCTGATAGAAGTTGCAAATAAGCCGGGCTTGCGGCGAAGTCTGTAATCCCGCGCCTTGGGAGGCTGAGGTGAGTGGATTGCCTGAGCCTGCGGGTTTGAGACCCGCCTGGGCAACTTGGCAAGACCTCATCTCTACAATAAAAATCAATGAGCCGGGTGTGGTAGCGTACTCCTGCAATTCCAGCTACCTGGAAGGCTGAGGCGGAAGGAGCCCAGCAGGTCAAGGCTGCGGTGGCGCTAAATGTGCCACTGCACTCCAGCCTGGGCACCAGAGCGAGACTCCGACTCAGAAAAAGAAACAAAAAGGAAAGGGGGGAAACGTGCCCAATGCCATTACCGACCAGGTCAAAGCTGGTCTTCAGATTCTAGACCTGCCAAGGCTGCCACACGTTCGCCCCCTGGTGACCTCCTCCGGCGTTGCTGGCAGTACTGCCCTGGGAACTGTCCAGAGCTGCCTACACGTTCAGGGAAAAGGCCAGCACAGACCCAGCCCGTGTCCCAGGAAAAGGCTAAGCAAGGAGCGCACAGCCACAGCACACCCGCCCAGCTGCAGGTTACAATCCGCCCATGACTCGCGAGTGTTTACTCTGCAGGTTCCACCAGAGGCATGGCTGGAACAAAAGTATCCCAGGACCCCCCCAGCATCCTTGCTGGCTGTTCCCAGGCTGTGCTCAGCTCTGCTAGACACAGGGTGGCTGTCAACTGTTGTAAGGACCAGCTCCAGGGTGCACTGGGACAGGAAGGCATATGCGTTGGTTGACCTTTTCAGAGCCAGTGTGTCCACACTTACAGGGGTACCAGGACGTGTCCCATGGAAGCCCAGAAAGGTCAGAATGGACCTTGCTCTAAGCCTTCCATCCCGAGCCCAGCATAAACCGAGGGCTCTCCCATCAACCCCCAGGGCTTCCTCTGTGCACTCCTGGCCTCCTGCTGAAGTTTCCTCCACCTCGGGAAAACCAGGCTCTCTCAGGGGGTGTAGGCAAGCTCAGCAGCTGGTTGTCTGGGTCTCTGGTAGAGATCTGTTATGAACACAGCTGAGCACCGTTTTCTGTGTCGTCAGGGATCTTAGCGGATTAAGCAAACTGGGAGAAAATGCAGGATAGGACCACTCTGGGCAGTTTGCTGTCTGTAAAATAGGCACAATGCCTGTCTAGCAGGTAGAGTATGGCCCGCTGCACCCAGAAACACAGGAGGGCGGCCTAGCCTCATTACTGACTCCTAGCAGGCCCACAGCTGGTCTACAAGTAGCAAGGGGGCTCTGTGGTGGCAACTTGGCCACAGCAATGCTGACAACATGAAGTGCATACCTAGTCCAGGTGCAGCCCTGCAAAGGTCCAGGTTCAGCTGGCAGCTGAGTGTGGGGTTACATGGGATGCCAGCTGGAAAGGCCTCCTTGCAGGACCAGCTGCAGCTGCCCTGCATCCTACCTGAAGACACCACAGCCAGGCTGGAGCCTGTAGGACACTGAGTCAGCTATAGTCATCTTTCAGCCAGATCCCCAGTGGAGGCTGGTGCCCCCATGAAGCGCTTGGAACAGGGTAGTCCCCACCCTGAACGGGCTGAAGCATCCACAGGCAGGAAAACAAAGTGTGACTAGTTCCCCAAGCTGCTTCCACGGGACTGCATGGCTATAGCAGCCAAGCACACGTTCTGCTGTGGCCACAGGGTGCCTGGAGGGCCACTTGGCCCCATGGAGTTCTAGCCTTTCTCCAGGGCGAGCAGGGACACTCTCGTCTACTGGGCAGCAACAGTGGCTTCAGGATATCTTAGTGACAGCCAGAGGCTCTTCTGCAGGACAGCTGGATGGGTGAAGATAGGCCAAGGGTGAGCCCAGCTTAGCTGTGGTGGTTGTGTATGAGGAGTGAGCAGGCCAGAGTCCTGAGGTCCTAAAGTAACTGAAACCTATGCTTGGCCAGTCAGCCTTTGCACCCTCTCCACAAGAAAGCCCCCACCAAACCAGTGATTAGTCAAACACTGTGCTGAGACAAAGCCAACTGTAGTCTAACAACAGCCTTTCAAAGCACCCCCAGGTCCCATGGCTCCTAGGAGACACATCAAGTGAAGCTTTGTGCTAATTTATTAATAAGTCCCAACAAGGCTTTACTTTTTCTTCTCAACATCCTGTTCTGCGGCCTCCTTGGCCCTCTTTGCCCGAATACCAAAGAGCCGGGCGTTGGCGCGGGCCATTCGGAGACTGGCAAAAGCCTTGAAGTTCTTTTCCTCTTCAGTGATGACTCTGGCTTTCTCCTTTTTGTAGACCTGCGAGGGAAGGATGGGGTCAGACCCATACCTGCACCACAAACCACTGTCCAGCAAAGCTCTGAGGCCTTCCTGGGAGAGCAGCCACAGACCTAAGGTTGAAAAATCACACGTAGACTGCCCAGAAGACGCTATCACCCTCCCTGGGACTTAAAAAAAATAGCTCTTAGCCGGGCTCGGTGGCTCAGCCTGTAATCCCGCGCCTTTGGGAGGTTGAGGTGAGTGGATTGCCTGAGCCTGCGGGTTCGAGACCCGCCTGGGCAGCGAGACCTCATCTCTACAATAAATCAAAAAATCAGCCGGGCGTGGTAGCACATGCCTGTAGTTCCAGCTACTTGGAAGGCTGAGGCGGAAGGATCGCTGGAGCCCAGCAGGTCGAGGCTGCGGTGGCTGGGAGCGGCCATTGCACTCCAGTCTGGGCGACAGACTGAGACTCCAACTCAAAAAAATAAATAAAAAAAACTCTTCAGTAGGGAGAGGTGGCTCATGCCTGTAATCCCAGCAATTTAGGAAGCGAAGACAAGAAGATTGTCTGAGCCCATGGGCTCGAGACCAGCCCAGGCAACGTGGCAAGACCTCGTCTCTAGCCAGGCATGGTAGCGCGCGCCTGTAGTTCTGCTACTTGGAAGGCCGAGGCAAAACGATCACCAGAGCCCAGCAAGTCAAGGCTGCGGTGGCCAGAGTGAGATTTCAACTCAAACAAACAAGCTCTCTTCTCTCCTAATTTGTTCTTGGTTACAAGATTTAAAAAAAAAAAAACCGCACCCTCTCCTGAGCACTTGTTGGGTAGGTGACAGAATCACCACATAACAGAGGGCTGCTGTGACACAGCCTCTCCAACAGGGGGGCGGGGACCCAGCATGTGGGGGCAGTGAAAGTGAGGACTCCAATGGCTTCCTGAGAGAGACAAGGATACCACCACGCAGACCTTGCTGTTAGGTACGAGGATCATGAGGAACACAGGGTTTCTCTGATTAGGGCTAGAGGAATGCTCTCTTCTGCAACCTAGAGATCTCAACATCCACCCCAGCTGCCACTGCTCACTCCCTTTCACATGATCCCAACCCCAGGCAGCACCAGCACTCACGTTCCGAATGGGCATGACTGGTCCGGTCAGCTGGGTGGCCAACTTGAGTTCTTCAGCCTGTAAGAGAAGTGGACTCAGTATCAATGTCAAGAACTCCACAAATTTTTCTAGACAGCTCTGGATATAAAACATCTTAGAAACACAGTGACTCACACCTGGCAGAAGGGACACTTGAAGCCAGGAATTAGAAACCAACCTAGGCAACAAAAAGAACCTAACTCTAACAAAAATTAGTCAGGCTATTTTACTTATAAGAGACAGGGTCTTGGGCCGGGTGTGGTGGTCCACGCTGTAATCCCAGCACTTTGGGAGGCCAAGGCAAGATTGCCTGAGCCCAGGGGCTCAAGACCAGCCTGGGCAACTTGGTGAGGCCTCAGCTCTACAATAAATCAAAAAGTTTGCTGTGGTGACGTGCGCTTGTGGTTCTAGCTACTTTGAAGGCTGAGGTGGAAGGATCGCCTGAGCCCAGCAGGTCCAGGCTGCAGTGGCTGTGAGCTTACACTCCAGCCTGGAAGACAGTGAGACACCCAACTCAAAATAAGTAAGTAAAATTAAAATCTTTTTTTTTTTTTTTTTGAGTTGGAGTTGCACTCTGTTGCTCAGGCTGGAGGGCAGAGAGACGGCTGGCCCTGAAATCCTGCACTCACTGAGCTTCTCAAAGGCTCATCCAGCAATTTCAAGCAGCCCTGCACCCACCAAGAAGCCCTTCGGCCCCTGGCTGGCCACGAGTGTCCCGCATTCCTGCACTCACCGAGCTGTCTCCCTTCTTGGGAGCCGAAGGCTTCCTGGGGAAGAGGATGAGTTTGGAGCGGTACTCCTTCAGCCGTTGCACGTTGGCCTGCAGGGACTCGGTGGACTTGTTGCGCCTTCTCGGGTCCACGGAGATGCCGATAGTCCGAGCCACCTTCTTGTGGATGCCAGCCACCTACGAGAGCCAGACAGTGGTGAGGCTCCGAGGAGCCTCCACCCCGGGTCCACGGGCCAGCGCTCGGCCATCAGATGGAAAAGGGTTCGAGCAGCTGTCATCACAAGGGAGCAGCGATTCCGGAGACTGTCATCACGCGGCCGGGCCGGGACGAGCCGAGATTCGCGCACACCACTCACCCGCAGCTCCTCCAGGCTGAAGCCTCTGCCAGCTCGCACTCGAGTGTGGTACCTCACGGTGGGGCACCTGACGACTGGCCGGATGGGTCCCGACGCGGGGCGCGGGGCGATGCGGCGGGCCCTGGCCTGCCGAGCCTTGCGTCTGCGCAGAGAAAAGGTCGGGCGGTCACCGTCACCCTCGACCCCGGCCCGCGACTCCCCCGCCCCAACCGCAGACGAAATCCAGGCCTGGCGACCCGAGTCAGCACCCCTCACCTGCGGATCTTCCGGGCCGGTTGGTTGAACCACGTAGCCACGCGCCGCTGCCAGTCCTTGTGGAAGTGCGGCTTCAGAATCATGCCATTCCGGCTGGGCGCCATGACTGCCTACGGCCCTGGGGCCGCGAGGGAGATGGGGGGGAGCGAGTAAGAGGACGGGCACCGGCCGCGTGCGTCCCCGGGCAGCCGCCCCGAGCCCTCCATGCCGGGCCATCGCCCCGAGCCCTCCAGCCTGGGTCGCCAGGTCGCGCCTAAAGAACCTGGGCCTTGGCCAGACGCCGTCAGCGTCCAAGAGGCTCCGGCCTCGGCTCGAGGCCTCTCCATGGCCGCGTCGGCCACACAGCTAGGCCGATGGCGGCGGATGGAGCTGGATGGTGCGGGATGGAGCCCGAAGGCGCCGATACCGTTCAACCTCACCTCTGCAGGAGAACAGCCGAGCGGAAAGAAGGAAACGCCGCAGAGCACTCTGGGATGGTAGTTGGCACGGCCAATCAGAAGCGCCGAGAGTCCTGACTAATCAGATCCAGAGACGGAAGTGACGTTCCCGGCAGCTCTCCCGGCAGCCCTCGCGCCAGCCTGGTCGACATGACGCCGTCCGGGACGCTGGGCGAACCGATCTGCTTGGCGTTTCCTACCCTTGTCCCGTTCGCCGCTGCTGGAAGCTCCCGGCGCTGCAGCCCCCGACGGGTGGCAGACGGCACCGGCCCGCCTCTGCAGTGCAAGCTTGGAAAAGCGGGCGCCTTGCCCAGGAAGTCCCCGTCTGGGTTCTGTATGCTATGGGCACACGTTTCTGGGACGCAGAAGCTGAAGTGCGAGTATGCGCACCCGTAATCCTCCCCGGTCCAGCGTTCCTTCCCCTCCACCCACTGGAAATATTTGTAGAACACTGAGTGTTTCCTGTAGGCGGGACGCTCAGTTTTTTTTTTTTTTGAGTTGGAATCTCTCTGTCACCCAGACTGGAGTGCAGGCCACCGCAGCCTTGACCTGCTGGGGCTCTGGCGATCTTTCCACCTCAGCCTTCCAAGTAGCTGGAACTACAGGCGCGCGCTACCACACCCGGCTAATTTTTTTGATTTATTGTAGAGATGAGATCTCACCAAGTTGCCCAGGCGCATCTCGAACCCGCGGGCTCAGGCAATACACTCACCTCAGCCTCCCAAGGCGCGGGATTACAGGCTGAGCCACCGAGCCCGGCTAAGGGATGCTCAGTTCTTACACGCATCGTCCTACTTGATCCGCACAGCCACCGAGAGTGAGGGGATGGCTGCCGCTGGCCTCTTGCTCCACTGTCTACGCGAGATGCGGGCGCAGTGGCACAGGCTTCGGTGACTTCTGAGGACAGGCATGACCAATTGAAAATGTGACACACGGCCGGGCATTATGGTTCACGCCTGTAATCCCAGCACTTTGGGAGGCCGAGACGAAAGGATTGCCCGAGCCTACCAGTTCTAGACCAGCCTGGGCAACTTGGCAAAACCTTGTCTCTAGAATAAATAAAAAAAATTAGCAGGGCGTGGTGCTGCAGGCCTGTGATTCCAGCTACTTGGAAGACTGAGGTGGAAGGATCGCCTGAGCCCAGCAGATTGAGGCTGCAAGTGGCCGTGAACATGCCACTGCACTCCAGCTTGGGCAACAGTGAGACTCCGACTCAAAAAAAAAAAAAAAAAAGAAAATGTCAAACACTCTTAATGGTTATATCTATTGCCACCCCTTCACACAGAGACAAGTATTTTTTTAAACTTTTGGCAATTCCCTCAGGTCCCTTCCCACTGTGGGAGCTTTTCTGTCCTCTCAATAAATCCTGCTTTAAAAAATATTTTAAAAATAAATGTTTTTAAGTAGCCAGGCACGGTGGCTCATGCTTGTAATCCCAACACTTTGGGAGGCCGAGGCTGGAGGACTGCTTGAGACCAGGAGTTCAAGACCAGCCTGGGGAACATAACCAAGCCCCTCTCTACAAAAATAATCAAAAAATTAGCAGGGCATGGTGGTGCATGCACCTGTAGTCCTAGCTACTCAGGGTGAGGCAGGAGGATCACATGAACCCAGGAGGTAGAGGCCACAGTGAGCTGTGACTGCATCACTGCACTCTAACCTGGGAGACAGAGACCCTGATTTGAATAAGTTAATTAGAATAAACATTACGTAGCCAAACATGCAACCATGTCCTGTGCTCCACAGTCTGGGAAATCACTAACACTCTCATTGCTATCTGAAAATCTGTCCATCACAATAACCCTCTTTCTTCCCCTGGTAAGACTTAATCCGTATTTTAAGCACTGTGTGACACAAAATGAGAACTTTGGAGACCTGTGTCCTGCATTGAATAGGCTGCTGATAGCTCTCTGCCTTACCGCAACACCCTTAGGTCTTAGGAAGCTCAGGATGGAGCCCAGCACCTGTAGTCCCAGCTGCAGGCTGAAGGCTGAGGCAGAAGCCCTTAACCCAGGAGTTGAAAGCTACAGTGAGCTATGATTGTGCCACTGCACCTCCACCTGGAGAACAGGCCACGACCCCTTCTCTGTTTAAAAATAAATTGCCCTAGGACACTGAGGGAGCGGGGTGGGGTTGGAGGTTTGAAACTGGAAACACTACTCTCAGAATCCGGTTAACTGGAAGGAAGTAAAGTTGTAATGACTGACTAAAACAATAAAGAATCCAACTGTGCCATGCTTGAACACTCCGTATTTTACTTCCTTTGAAAAGTGTGCAAGATAGGGAGCCAAGAGATCTAATAGCAAATTCTGCTGAAATGACGCTCAGCTTTCCCGTTGAGAAAGATGAAGGAAGTGAATGATTGTACAGGAGTCCTGATACAAAGTCCTGGCTGGTGCAGGGGATTTTCCAAATCTGTAGCTAGGGCACAGAACTCCACAGACAACTCTGCTTAGGAGCTTCTGTGCCGGGCTTGGGTCTGCAAGGGCCACTGGAAGGGCTAGTTAATGTCCCTTAAAGCAGCACCCAACTAGGGAATGCCAGGGATTCCCACCCCTGGAGGGGCAAGAGTGTGTTTTGCATAGGCTCCTAGAGTTCTCTTGCAGGTCTGCACCCCAATTACCCATAGCAGTAACCTGCTCATTCTGAACCTGCACTGCAGTGGCCTCCCCCTTCCCACCCTCTCTCCTCCACTCCTTGCTGGTGCTTCCTGAGAGCACCTTCCAGATCTCCGGGTCTTCAAACAAATCAGAAAGAAAGAAAACAAATTATGCCCTTAAAACACTTTGCAAGACTCAGAATGCTCAGTTTGTCATCTACGTATCAAGTGGTGAATTAGGAAAAGCAGTACCTGAATGACAGACAAGAGAAACTTTCCCAACTCATAACCTACACACAGGTCAGACTTAGGCCAAGTCTGAAAATGTCTGTAATATGAGAAATGCTAATATCAGTGGAAACCTGAAAGTACACCATTCACTAAATCAAAAGTGTCTATATGTATAGATCAGAGTGGATGAGAACAAGTCATATTACAATTTTTTTTTGAGTTGGAGTCTCATTCTGTCGCCCACACTGGAGTGCAGTGGCCACTCCCGGCCACCGCAGCCTCGACCTGCTGGGCTCCGGCGATCCTTCCGCCTCAGCCTTCCGAGTAGCCGGAATTACAGGCATGCGCTACCACGCCCAGCTGATTTTTTGATTTATTGTAGAGATGAGGTCTTGCTGCCCAGGCGGGTCTCGAACCCGCGGCCTCAGGCAATCCACTCACCTCAGCCTCCCAAAGGCGCGGGATTACAGGCTGAGCCACCGAGCCCGGTTGTATTACAATTTTTAAAGTATGAGTTAATTTTTTTCTTTTCAGCGAGGAAGGAGCATGTAATAACACAAAAGATACGTGGTCCTAACCAGGGGAAATGAGGACAAGCTGGAGCCCACACTTCACATACACATAGATTACATATACCTAATCCTGAGTTGTACCTCACATCTCTATAATAAAATAATATTTAAAGTTAGTTTTTTTCTTATCATATTCTTTAATGGTCTTTTGGGGCTTTCTGTGTTTTTTTTTTTGAGTTGGAGTCTCACTCTGTCACCCACACTGGAGTGCAGTGGCTGCTCCCGGCCACCACAGCCTCGACCTGCTGGGCTCCGGCGATCCTTCCGCCTCAGCCTTCCGAGCAGCCGGAATTACAGGCATGTGCTACCACGCCCAGCTGATTTTTTGATTTATTGTAGAGATGAAGTCTTGCTGCCCAGGCGGGTCTCGAACCCGCGGGCTCAGGCAATCCACTCACCTCAGCCTCCCAAAGGTGCTGGATTACAGGCTGAGCCACCGAGCCCGGCTGTATTACAATTTTTAAAGTATGAGTTAATTTTTTTCTTTTCAGCGAGGAAGGAGCATGTAATAACACAAAAGATACGTGGTCCTAACCAGGGGAAATGAGGACAAGCTGGAGCCCACACTTCACATACACATAGATTACATATACCTAATCCTGAGTTGTACCTCACATCTCTATAATAAAATAATATTTAAAGTTAGTTTTTTTCTTATCATATTCTTTAATGGTCTTTTGGGGCTTTCTGTGTTGTTTTTTTTTGAGTTGGAGTCTCACTCTGTTGCCCAGACTGGAGTGCAGTGGCTGCTCCCGGCCACCGCAGCCTCAACCTGCTGGGCTCCGGAGATCCTTCCACCTCAGCCTTCCGAGTAGCCGGAATTACAGGTATGTGCTACCACGCCCGGCTGATTTTTTTTTGATTTATTGTAGAGATGAGGTCTCGCTGCCCAGATGGGTCTCGCACCCGTGGTCTCAGGCAATCCACTCACCTCAGCCTCCCAAAGGCATGGGATTACAGGCTGAGCCACCGAGCCCAGCAATTTTTTTTTTTTTTTGAGTCAGAGTCTCACTCTTACCCAGGCTGGAGTGCAATGGCACACTCAAGGCCACTGCAGCCTCCACCTGCTGGGCTCAGGCGATCCTTCCACCTCAGCCTTCCAAGTAGCTGGAAACACAGTTGTGTGCCACCACCCCTGGCTAATTTTTTTTTTTTAATTGTAGACACGAGATCTTGTCAAGTTGCCCAGGCTGGTCTCCAACCCCTGGACTCAGGCAATCCTCTCGCATTGGCCTCCAAAAGTACTGGGATTACAGGTGTGAGCCACCACACCTGGCTTCTGTGACTGTTAAATATACACATCTATTTTTTTTTTTTTTGAGTTGGAGTCTCACTCTGTCGCCCAGACTGGAGTGCAGTGGCTGCTCCCGGCCACCGCAGCCTCGACCTACTGGGCTCCGGCAATCCTTCCGCCTCAGCCTTCCAAGTAGCTGGAATTACAAGCATGTGCTACCACGCCTGGCTGACTTTTTTGATTTATTGTAGAGATGAGGTCTCGCTGCCCAGGCGGGTCTCGAACCTGCGGGCTCAGGCAATCCACTCACCTCAGCCTCCCAAAGGTGCGGGATTACAGGCTGAGCCACTGAGCCCAGCTATACATCTATTTAAAAAACACGTCTGTCTCCAAAAGGAGACCTAACTTCACTGGGTGAAGGTGACAACAGAAGATACAATCAGGCCTTGCCTTGTTGACTCTGCTGGGTGGGGCTATGTCCCAGGGTCAACCACATAGGTTGCCCAGTGCAGTCCAGCTGCTCCAGGAGGCCATGTGCTGCTGTTGAAGTTCCTTCACTTCTAAGACCCTGAAGAAGGTAGAGGAGCAGTATGTTTTAGCACAAGATCAGAAGAGTTGGTATAAATCCTGCTATCTTTTTGAATATGAGTGAAGTATCTTGCAGATCACCAATGACCAACCAGGCTTCTATGAATTACAGCAGGATCCATATGACCTTCCCTCCCAGATGGCTGCCAGGATGCTTACACCAGCAGGCTCTGGGAGACTAGACTGCACCTCACCTGGCTCTGGTGAGGTACCATTTCAACTGCTCCTAATCACACTAGCTAAGCATCTTCTGCACTCAGCAAATGCTGTTGCAAAGGATAAACAGAAATGGGCTGGTTTAGTGGGCAAGGTACAAAGGGGAGGAGCTTGGCCATATGCACTTTAGGACAATTACAGGGGACACCACCCTAGAGTAACACCACCAGCCCAAAACCTCCAACTATGTGCTGATCTTTAGTAATGAATTTGAAGAACTGGGGCAAAGGTCAAAGTGATCCTCAGAGCTACCCACCCTCAGGTGTGTGACTGCACCTGCTTGCCTACAGACAGCAAGTGTTTCCTCAATCCACTCTGTCAAGAAGTGACTGTCATCCAAGGAGAGCAGGGAGCATGAGCCAGGAATGTGTGTCATGTGCCCCAGGACATGGGGACTAAGCCCACTGTTGGGTGTCCTAGGTCCTTTATCCCTACAAGGTCCAGGCCCTGGATTCCTACAAATGGAGTTTTTCACTTGGTCACTGCATGGCTCAAATTGCAGACTGAAAACACATGCTCCTGTGATCAGGACAAGCCTATCAGCTCCTCTGGTCAGACAGTAAAAATGAATATTTTCCATCCACAGAATTTATTAGCAAGGTATCACAACACTTCTTAGGGCAGTAAAAATGAGGGTGTCCCAGTGCTGCAGGACTAGCCCAGCAAGGAGCGTCTCAACTCGCACTGATCCACACAACAGTAGGTGGCAGTGTTGAATCCTCTAGAGCCTGGTCCCAACTGGCCCCACTGATGAGTGAGCACCATGACAGAGCCCCTGAAGACAGGACAGTAGCTCAGAGGGTCCTTTCATCTGGGATCTTAGCATTCTGAGGGAGCCACAGGAACGGGGCTGGGTCTGCACAAGCTGGCATGAACAAGGCTCTGTTCAGTCTCCCACTGAGCTGCCTCTGATAGGTCGGCCCCACTGGAAACAGTGTCTGTAACTCTGGGCCGTGTTCACACACACCCACCACAAGCACTGATGACCTTCCCCATAGGGGAAAACAACAGACACATGCAAAGATCCAACAGGCATTTCTGCAAGGACATTTACTCATCATGTAGAGGGAACTCAGGACACAGCTCTCAGAGCCCCTGCACGGGGCCTGCTGACAGGAGGTCGAGCTGCAGCCAGAAGCTCAGGGGCCACTGAGTAATGAGTGCACGTCCAGACCACCTGCACGTGCAGCCAGTGAATCCTGGCTACTTGGGCCAAGGCAGCTCCTCCCCTCAAAGCTGAGTGGCCTCCTCCTCCCCAGAGTCCTGCTTCTCCCTCTGGGCATCCAGCCACCTCTGCGGTGCAATCATCTTCTTAGGTCCATGGGGCGGTGGGCCAATGAGGGCCTCAATGTCCTCGTAGTTTATCACTTCCTTTTCCAGAAGGGCGTTCGCCAGCTAGAGAGAACAGACGTGGCAGTGTGTGAGTCCTCAGGACAAAGATGCAGGGCATCTGAGCTGGGGCCTCGCTCACAGAGCATCTCTATGTCCCAGGGACGCAGCAGGCACGAGGGTCTGCCTGTGAGAGGGCACCTTGGACAGGCAACTTTCCCAGGGAAGTGCAATGGCAGCTTGGGCAAGCAATCATCACACCATCTCAGCCTTGGAAATGATTTTCCAGCTGCCAGTTTCATTCATTTTCTACCTCCCTTCAAAATCTCTGCTTATTTCTAGCAACTGCAATTTCCTTCACCAAACAGGGTGTTGTGTGCCTGTGGGAGTGCTGAACTCCCCTGAATGGAAATTTGGGAGCAGGACACTGGGGAGAGGGTGTGTGAGCTGGGGGACCTCATGATTTGGGGAAGGGAATTTCTGTTGCTCCTTTTAAAGTCAGGGTCTTGCTCTGTTCCCTAGGCTAGAGTACAGTGGTGTGATCATAGCTCACTGCAGTTTCAAACTCCTGAGCTCAAGCCATCCTCCCACCTCAGGCTCCCAGGTAGCTGGGGCTACAGGCATGCACCATTGAACCGCTAATTTTTTTGTTGTTGTTGGTATAGAGTCCTCTCGCTATGTTGTCCAGGCTGGTCTCGAACTCCTGGCCTCAAGTAATCCTCTCATCTTGGCCTCCCAAAGTGCTGGGATTATAGGTGTGAGCCACTGCGCCTGGCCCTCTTCTACATTTTCTGAAGAAAATGGTAACGCCTTGGATGGGTGCAGTGGCTCACATCTGTAATCCCAGCACTTTGGGAGGTGGAGGCGAGAGGACTGCCTGAGCCTGCAGGTTCATGGCCAACCTGGACAACTTGGCAAAACCTCATCTCTAAAAAAAGAAAGAAGCCGGGCTCGGTGGCTCAGCCTGTAATCCCGCGCCTTTGGGTGGCTGAGGTGAGTGGATTGCCTGAGCCTGCGGGTTCGAGACCCGCCTGGGCAGCGAGACCTCATCTCTACAAAAAAATCAAAAAATCAGCCGGGCGTGGTAGCGCATGCCTGTAATTCCAGCAACTTGGAAGGCTGAGGTGGAAGGGTCCCCGGAGCCCAGCAGGTCGAGGCTGCGGTGGCCGGGAGTGGCCACTGCACTCCAGTCTGGGCGACAGAGTGAGACTCCAACTTGAAAAAATAAAAATAAGAATAAAAAAAGAAAAAAAAAGAAAGAAAAAAAATTGTAACTCCTGAAACTGGGGCGATTCATCGTGGCTGCAAAAGACAAACATTTCCCCCCTGGGCTGCTCTGGTACTTTACTAAGTGCTGAAACCCACTGACTGAGTGAGCAGCTCACAGTTCAAGCAGAAGGCAGACACATCACTACCGCCAGGGAGATGCCCGGCCTGCCCCACCCCCTTGCCATGCCCCACCCCCCGCTACCCTGCCGTGAGCCCACGTCCTGTAGAGCTGGCCTGTCAGCAAGGGCGTGTCCATGATCAGGGAGGCCTCGTCGACACACAGGCGCCGGCTCTGCCTAAGACTGCACTGCTCACCTCCTGGGGAGGCCGGTGCTGCTGGTCTGGGGTCGACCCTGGTCCCCACACCAAGCCTAGACTGGCAGGGCAGTTACCTTGCTTCGAGAGACAGGAGAGAGATGAACAAATAGCTCCCACCTGCTGTCCCCTGCCCATCCACCACAGCACCAGAGCCACCCCCCACTGAGTTCCAGGCAGTGGTCACCAGAACACAGGGACACAAGGAATTCCGCCTCAGGGCTGCCCACCTAGTTTCACTAAGAGAATAACACCAGACAGTCCCAAATTTCCAATCCCAACTGAAGGATGTTCTACAAAACCCTAAGCCAGTCTTTCTCAAAACTGTTGAGGTCACCAAAAACAAGGACAGTCTGAGAAGCCATCAGAGTCTAGACAAGCCCAAGGAGATGTGGTGACTGAATGTCATGTGGGCTCCTGGGACAGAAAGAGTGGAAACATGAGTGAAGTGTGGGCCCCAGTTCACAATGACGGCCAAGGCAGTTCATCCGGTGGGGAAGAGCATGCTTCCACTGATGAAGATGTCAACCTGCGAAGGATGGAGGTTCAAGGGAAATCTCTGTACAACAACTAAAACTTTTCTGTCAATCTAAGATGAATCCATAATAAAACTTTACTTTTAAAATTTTTTTGGGGGGGAGAAAAAAATTTTTTTCAGGAATAAAAGTTTAAGAGGTGGAAAAAAATTAAACTCAACACAATGCTGGCAGCCACTGGTGTCAAGTGCCAGATGCTGGGTACCAGGTGCCAGGCCGTGGGTGCTGACGAGCTTCCTGCCCGAAGGAATATTGGCTTGCCATGTGCATGACAGGAGCATGAAACCCTGATTTCAGCTGAGCCACACCAGAAGCACACACGGAAGGGTAGCCACGACCTGCTGGCACTTACCATCTGTAGCTTGTCGAGGTTGTCCTGCAGCACCTTCTCTGTGTGTCTGTAGGCCTTGGCCACCAGCAATTTAGCCTCCTGGGGACAAAGGAGACAGCTCTTTCACGAGAAGGCCATGGGTCACTGCCATAGCCTGGCTCCCACACTAGGTAGAGAAAGGCACACGGTTGCAGAGACAGCAGAACTCCTGCCCCATGCCAGACAGGCTCCAAGGCCTGCCTGGGGTTCAGCAGATGGCTGGGCCTTTCCTGAGGGAGCTGGCAACCCGTCCCCTCCCCCCAACCCCGTGGTAGGGTCTCACGTGATCCATCATCTGCTGGAGGCCCTGGCTGAAGGGGCGCCGCCCGATGCCCACCAGGCCCTCCTGTGTCTCAGGGAAGGAGATGGGCCCGATGCCAGGAGCCATCCCGAACTGCTTCACCATGGAGTAGGCAATATGGGTGACCTTCCGCAGGTCGTCCTGCGCCCCTGTAGTGCGGGGTCGACAGGGAGCTACCCTCAGCACAGCAGGCACACAGGCGCCCGTCAGAGCCCGCAGGCGGGCACAGCCAGGCTATCTGTACCTTCCCCCTGTTCTCTGAAGAGTTGCGACATATCGAGGCTCCCATTGTGGCAGGTGTGGAGCCAAGCCCGAATCTGTGTGAGGGAAACGCATCAGCCTCGAACCCTGATGCCTGAGATGGGACTTCCCAGTGAAGTCACCATTTAAGAGCAGTGAAGTCACTTCTATTTTACTCAGTTTTGCGTGGACACTGCCAATCACTACCTAATTTATTCAGCTTCTTCATAGCACAAATGTAAAAGCCCAATTAAGTGATTCAAAAAGTCTTACTAATACTTGTATCCCCCAAAGTTACTGAAATAATAAGTAAAACGGCTAAATGGATTAAGAATAAAAAAGAAGTCTTGCTGAGTTCCAAGTCTCCTTTACCCATAGCTCATTTTTAAAATAACACTTAATGAAATTCAAAACGACACTGGCAACGGATTCAGCCCCAACACATGTATTGAAACAGAAGGGATATGGCTATAAAAGCACTTGGAAAACTCCAGCCTCCCGAGGGCTGTCCCTCACCGGAAGTGACCTTATTAAAGGAGAGGGCCTCCGAGGCGCGTCCCCCCAGAGCCATGCACATCCGCTCAAACAGTTGCTCCTTGGTGAAGAGGTGCTGGTCTCTGGGGAGCATCTGGGCAAAGCCCAGGGCGGCGTTGGTCCGAGGTGCGATGGAGACCTGCAGTGGGTTAAGAGGGTCAGGTCAGCAAAGCGGGATGCGGCTTTCCAGGAAGATGGGCCATTTGAGAGGAACGTGTCATAGGAGGGTCTCAGAGCAGAGAGCACATCTGCACCACCTCCAGCACTGAGGATGACCACTCAGAGCAACACCTGCTTGACCAGGAGGGTATACCATCCTCCTCTAGTCCCAGGGACACAGAGAGTCAAAGGACAAAATTCAAAGTACAGGCCTCCTGACCAGTGCACTGCTGGCTCTCAAGGCAATGGGAACCCTGGACACACAAAAGGGAGAGGCTATCCCAGTCTCTGCCTCTCCCACAGCCCACCTGGGTATGCAGGGGGAAGCCCTGCTCCAACAGGACAAGGGGAAGGACAGGCTGTCCCGGTCTCTGCCTCCCCTATAGCCCACTGCGGGTGTGCAGGAAGGGGCCATGCTCTAGCAGGACAAGAGGAAACCGTTGAGTCAGGGAGGAGGAGGGTGGCTGGGCCTGGTGCCTTGTGAGCAATGGCAGCCAGAGGACCTGTCCAAAGCTCCGGTGCAAATCCAGAGCTCAGTTACCGTAAAGGACAAAAACCACAACTGTACAGAGATGACCACACCATGACAAACCCAATAGGAACGCCACAACCTTCCCTCTAGAACAGCCAACCACAGGAAAGGGACTTTTTTCATTACAATTAGTTTATCTGACTTTTGTCCATCAATTAAAGTGCAAATTCTGAGCAACAGGAAATTTCACTTCTGCTAAATTGTGGGTTTTTCTGCATTCATTTTGAGTTTTTGAAATAGTGTGTTGAAATATAATCTTCACTGCTGAGTTTTTAGTGTCCCATGTTGACACTCACTGCGAGTGTCCATTCGCCTCACATTGGTTCTGGGCAGGTCTGCCAAGGCCAGCAGGTGCCTGGTCACACACACTGTCACAACCGTCATGAGCATGACCAGCCGGATGCCCTCAGACATCAGCAGACAACTTTGCTACTACCCACACCTTCGAAAAACAGTACGAAACAGAACACTGAGCAAAGTGCTGGTTTCTGCAGCATGCCCTTGGGTGGGATGTAGGGCAGCTGCCTCTCAAGTGAGCTCTGGCCACAGCATTTGCCAGCTACTTGGGGCTCCGCTGTTGAAGGGTGCCCAATCCAGACAGCCATGGCCTCCCCCAGGGAACGGAGGAGCTCCTGTGAGTTGAGAGGCTGTTATGTCACCATCTGATATGAGGGTATTTTCATCACATTCACGAGGGCCATGGCAGTAGTGTTTTCTTTTTTTTGAATTGGAGTCTCACTCTGTTGCCCAGGCTAGAGTGTGCAGTGGCACACTCACGGCCACCCCAGTGTCGACCTGCTGGCCTCTGGCAATCCTTCCATCCCAGCCTTCCAAGTAGCCAGAACTACAGGTGTGCGTGACCATGCCCAGCTGATTGTTTATTTTATTGTAGAAACAAGGTCTTGCCAAGTTACCCGGGCTGGTCTCGAACCCGTGGGCTCAGGCGATCCACTCACCTCAGCCTCCCAAAGCGCTGGGATTACAGGCTGAGCCACCAAGCCTGGCCGACAGTAGTGCTTTTAACTGAATGTGCAGCTCACTTCCTCTCAGTATCAGGAGTCGCTTTAGCATGGACAGGCTGAGGGCAGACAAGGACAGTGAGCCCATGGCATGAGGTGACCTGGGAGGTCTGCTGGTGACTGGAACCAGGGCCAAGATGTGACACGCCCCCTCCTGCCTTGTGCTGCCCAGTTCCTGCCCTCCTATTCCCTGGCCTTCCCCTTCCCAGGCATGGACACAGTGCCTGCTGGGACCCACCTTCATGACGGCCTCAGTGTGCTCCAGCAGCCAGCCTACTAGGGCATGGCCCGACTCGTGAAATGCGACCACCTTCTGCTCCTCCTTGGACAGAATCTTGCTCTTTTTGGCAGTTCCTGGAAGACACCAGGGACAGGAGTTGAGGCTCATAGCCCTTCTCCAGCACTGTCCCCAGCCCATGTCATCAGGCACAGTCCTCTCTGCCTGTGTGCCTCCTGGACCACTGCCACCCTTCTAGGAAGCCTCCCCTCCCTCTTAGCTGAGTGGGTTTGCAGAGCTGAGGGTCACAGAATGGCTGGCTTCTGGCTGTCACCAATGGGAGGAGCAGGATCTCCTGAGTTCCAGGTCTCCTGCTGAGGCCTGGCAGTGGCAGCTGCAACTCCATCACGTGATGATTCCCCGCCATCCCTTTGAGAGTGACCGCCTCGCACCCCGGCAACTCAGCTTTCCATTATAATCCCTCAACTCACCCCTGCCCACCCCATCCAAATTACTGGTGAGGTTACACTCGCTGTCCCAAATGTTCCCAACATCCTCAAGTTCCATTTTACACACCTACATCACTCTAATCATGCTTGTATTCTCTCTTTTTCTCGCATTCTGTCTCTCTCCCTCTTTCCCCCTCTCTCTGCTTCTCTGTCTCTCTCTCCCCGCCTGACTCTTCACTCCCACCTCATGTGACGGGGATGGAGGACTGCATCCCCACTCGTGGCACCCTCCCTGCCAAGGTCTGTAATGAATCCCCGAGCATGTTTCCTGCCATGGTGGACTGAATGTGTGCCTTCCCTGGAAGGTCCAGGGGCTACCCAGGCAGGGTTTGCCCATATCCCTGGAGCACAAGGGCAGATCCCAGCATCAGAGTGTGGGTCCGACAGGTGTTACCTGGACATGGGCAGACATGATCCACAGGGCGCCTGCCAGTATAAGAAAGTGTCCCATGTGAAGGGCTCCTGGGCAGTAGGCATCAGGTCATTCGCCAGGTGGAAGAAACATTCCATGTAAGGACACAGTGGACACTATGCCCACCCACATCCACATCCAGTCATCTCTATGAGGGCAGGGCTGCCACCCACCAGGCACTGGAACTGGGGTAGCCAGGAGCTCTAAGACACTCAGGTGGCCCACACTAGGCAGGACAGTACTCCCTACATGTCACACACCTGCTGGCATGTTCTTGCCTGTCACTCCCACTCAGGCTTTCCTGCTTGGATACCATCATCGAAATCTTTTTTTTTGAGTGGGAGTCTCACTCTGTCGCCCAGACTGGAGTGCAGTGGCCGCTCCCGGCCACCGCAGCCTCGACCTGCTGGGCTCTGGCAATCCTTCCACCTCAGCCTTCCAAGTAGCCAAAATTATAGGCATGTGCTACCACGCCCGGCTGATTTTTTTGATTTATTGTAGAGATGAGGTCTTGCTGTCCAGGCGGGTCTCGAACCCGCGGGCTCAGGCAATCCACTCACCTCAGCCTCCCAAAGGCGTGGGACTACAGGCTGAGCCACTGAGCCGGGTTCATTGAAATCTTATCCGTTCCCCTGTAATGTAAATAGCCTGCACAAAAGCCATCTAGCAAGACATGGCAACTGCAGTCCTCTCTGCCTAGGCTGCTGCAGGAAAGCACCTTTGCTCCAGTACTGATGGAGCCCACCCTCCCTGTCTTGGGTACCCGCTGCTTTCCTGAGCTGTAGCCCGGGAAACTACTGGCACAAACCCCATTCCCTGAGAAGAGGTTTACCACGTCTGGGTGTTGCCACAGCAGGCTGGAGAAGTTTCTAGATCTTACTCTCAGTGAGCATCCATAGAGTGACAGAGTGAGGGACAGCACCCACCCCCACAGCCAAGGCTCACCTCTGCTTCTGTGGACGACCACGGTGAGGTGTATTGGCAGACGAATGGGTTCTGCTGATGCCGAAGGCTGAACAGCAGATACCCACCGAATCCATGGGGGTGGAAGCCTCGCCTACCTGAAAATACGCCTGGGTCTGGGCAGGTCAGCCCTCAGCCTGCACAGGGAGGCCTGCGGGAACGCCATTGCCCTGGTTGTGAGACACCCATGTGCTTCTACCTGAAGACTGCGTCTGCTCGTAGGTATACTATCGACTCAGAGGATAAGTGGTCTTGTGGAGACCTGACTTTAAGAAGACAAATGACTTTAAGCATGCTACCTCCCATCCTTACTGAAATCACATGGAGTTCAAGTCTGGCCCTGGCTCCATCCACCTCACCCCTAATTTTATTTCTGGAGTAACAAGCCTCTGCCTGGGTGTTTCTGGAGGGAAAGCCCTGCTGAGAACAAGAGTGCAACAAAGGTGCTTTGCTGCCTCTTACCGGCAATGACACGCTCCACTGCGTACTCGAAGTTGAAGGTGTGTACAGACGTGTGTCCCTCACGTGCAGCATGCAGTGCGGCCTCATTACAGATGTTGGCAATGTCAGCTCCTGTCAAAACAAGCCAGGCCTGGGTGCTCTTTCTATGAGAGTTTCAAGGAAGGCAAGGAAAGGAGGGGGCACTCAAGGAAGAACAAAGAGGGAAGGAAGAGCAGCTACAGAGTGCTGCTGCAGAGGGGCCAAAGGTCCAGGGCCTCACCAAGGACATAGAGGCAGAGGTGATAGTCACTGGTATTGTGCACGACTGAAGCCATTTCACAGACACACAGAGCCACTGAGTGATGGCCACGCTGCCGACTCCACCTCTCCACCTGAGCTAGCAGTGTGACTGCATGCATGTGGCGTGCTTCCACATGACTGTTTTATCCCACCTGACAGCTCAGATAAGCACTGCCAGGTAAGAAATTAAAGATTCTCAGCCAGGCTCAGTGGCTCACACCTGTAATCCCAGCACTCTAGGAGTCTGAGGCAAGAGGACTGCCTGAGCTCAGGGGCTTGAGACCAGCCTGAGCAACATGGCAAAAACTCGTCTCTACAATAAATCAAAAAGTTAGCCAGGTGTTGTAATGCATGCCTGTAGTTCCAGCTACTTGGAAGGCTGAGGTGGAAGGATCACCTTAGCCCATCAGGCCATGAACATGCCACTGCATCCAGCCTGGGCAACAGTGAGACTGACTCAAAAAAACAAACAAACAAAAAAAAAGAGCCAGGCTCGGTGGCTCAGCCTGTAATCCTGCGCCTTTGGGAGGCTGAGGTGAGTGGATTGCCTGAGCCTAGGGGTTTGAGACCAATCTGGACAATTTGGTGAGAACTCATCTCTACAATAAATCAAGAAAAATTAGCCAGGTGTGGTGGCACGTGCCTATAGTTCCAGCTACTTGGAAGGCTGAGGAGGAAGGATTGCCTGAGCCCAGCAGGTCAAGGCTGTGGTACCCCTGAGCAGCAAGCCACTGCAATCCAGTCTGGGCAACAGAGTGAGACTCTGACTCAAAAAAAAAAAAAAAGACATTAAAGGTTCTCTATAGCCACAAGATTCCAGTTAAAGACCTTAAACAGCCGGGCTCGGTGGCTCAGCCTGTAATTCCACGCCTTTGGGAGGCTGAGGTGAGTGGATTGCCTGAGCCCACGGGTTCGAGACCCGCCTGGGCAACTTGGCGAGACCTCATCTCTACAATAAATCAAAAATCAACCGGGTGTGGTAGCGCATGCCTGTAGTTCCGGCTACTCAGAAGGCTGAGGCGGAAGGATCGCCGGAGCCCCGCAGGTCGAGGCTGCGGTGGCCGGGAGCGGCCACTGCACTCCAGTCTGGGCAACAGAGTGAGACTCCAACTCAAAAAAAAAAAGATCTTAAGCAATCATCAAAGGGAAGAGGCTGTCACAGTGAAAGGGATTTCTGTTTACATTAACTTAAGATGAGAGTCACACAGAAAACAATGTTGATCTGTGATGTCTGTTTCCATCAACCTAACACTCAGACAGTGAAGGAGGGAGGAGCCTTCGCTGGCTGCACCTGTGAGGGGCATCCAGGTGCATGGTCCCATGGGAAAGGCCCTGAGTGATATTCCACATTCCATGGGCAGTCAGTCCAGGATGCCCTGAGGGTAGAAGTCCCGGGGCAGCATGAGGTCACTGCTGGGAACAGACATTACCAGCGCTACCTGGAGTCTACACGGGCAAGGGCACCTGTTCTCCAGCACTGGGAGGAAGCAGGGCCCACACCCTTCAGCTCTCTCACTGCCCACCCAGGCTCATACTAACCAAGACGCCAGAGAAGGGGCAGCACCCCCAAAGGAGGGCCCAGGTGGCACAGTATACATACCACTGAAGCCAGGTGTCAGCTCCGCCAGACGCTGGGAGTAGAAAGTGCTGGCCTGGGTCAGCTTCAGGCTCTTCAGGTGCTGCTCGAAAATCTCCCGCCTCTCCTGCCAGAAAAGGGAGAGGACTGGGCTGGGCTCCCAGGCGATGCTGCAGATATGGCTTATGTCTGGGGAGGGATATCCCCACACGTCCGCCCTGTGGACATGGCCCTCTGGAAGGCCATGAGAACTGATGGATTTTTTTGTGTGTGAGTTAGAGTCTCAATGTCACCCAGGTTGGAGTGCAATGGCGCGCTCACGGCCACCGCAGCCTCAACCTGCTGGGCTCAGGCAATCCTTCTATCTCAGCCTTCCAAGAAGCTGGAACTACAGGCACATGCCACCATGCTTGGTTAATTTTTTTTTTTTTTTGAGTTGGAGTCTCACTCTTGTTGCCCAGGCTGGAGTGCAGTGGCCACCACAGTCTCGACCTGATGGGCTTAGGCGATCCTTCTGCTTTAGTCTTTCAAGTAGCTAGAACTACAGACGCATGTCACCACGCCCAGCTAGTTTTTGTGATTTATTGTAGAGATGAGGTCTCACCAAGTTGTCCAGGCTGATCTTGAACCCCCAGGCTCAGGCAATCCTCTCGCCTCGGCCTCCCAAAGTGCTGGGATGACAGGCATGAGTCACCACATCCAGATGGAACTGCTGGATTTTAATCAGGCTCTTCACCGCCAATCACCACCTCTGTTTTGGAAAACCAAAGAGAGCGGCAAGCACCACTTTAACAACAAAAAGAAGCCAGGTGCGCTGGCTCACGTCTGTCATCCCAACACTTTGGGAGGCAGAGGCAAGAGAATTGCTTGAGCCCAGGGGTTCGACCCAGCCTGGGCAACATAGCTAGATCTGGGGTCTACAAAAAAATCAAAACATTAGCTGGATGTGGTGGCACAAACCTGTAGTCCCAGCTACTCAGGAGGCTGAGGTAGAAGGATCATGCCACTGCACTTCACCCCAGGCAACATAGTGAGACCCCCCCCCCCAAAAAAAAAAAAAAAAAAAAAGCAAAGAAAAAACAGAATAGACTAGAGAAGAATGAGGTTCACCAACAGCAAGGGGTTCTCCTGCAAAATGTCTAATGCACACATTTTGCAGGTCCTACACCCTGGTGGTCAGACACACAGCCAGCCTCTCTGGGGAAGCTGGTCTCAGAGGGAAGGGCCTCTGCAGCCTACCCTGCTCCCTGGGCCACACCAAGAGGGTATCCACCCTCATGATCACAACGAAGGTCCTCTGCCAGAAGGCGTGATGTCTGGCCACAGCCTGGGACAGAGGAACTGGGGGAATGCCACAGGCCGTCGGCCTTCTTCCCGCCCATGTGCAGATGCACAGCCCATGCTTCCAAAGCCAGTGGTCCCAATGGAGATGCAGTGAGAACAGATCCTCTGTTGCCCAGCTGGAGTGCAGTGACACGCTCATGGCCACCACAACCTTGACCTACTGGGCTCAGGTAATCCTTTCACCATAGCCTTCCAAGTAACTATAGGCATGCACCAGGAGGATTTGGTTTCAACTAAAAAACAAACTCCAACTAAAAAACAAAAACAAAAAACAAACCAAAAAAGCTCAACCTAGACCAGCACATCCAACTCCAAATTTTTTTTTTTGAGTTGAAGTCCCACTCTGTCACCTAAGCTGGAGTGAAGTGGCACGCTCATGGCCACCACAGCCTCAAA
>NW_007047442.1:34226-42606 GCF_000164805.1 Carlito syrichta
AGAGTGAGACTCCAACTAAAAAAAGTAATAGAGGCAGGGCTTGGTGGCTCAGCCTGTAATCCCGTGTTTGGGAGGCAGAGGAGAGAGGATTGTCTGAGCCTATGGGTTCGAAACCAGCCTGGGCAATATGGTGAGACCTCGTCTCTACAAAAAGCAAAAAAATTAGCCGGGCATGGTGGTGTGTGCCTGTAATTCTAGCTACTTGGAAGGCTGAGGCGGAAGGATCGCTGGAGCCCAGCAGGTCGAGGCTGCGGTGGCCGGGAGCAGCCACTGCACTCCAGTCTGGGCGACAGAGTAAGAATCCAACTCAAAAAAACAAACAAAAAAAATGTAATAGCAAAAAATAAAAATAGGCCGGGCTTGGTGGCTCAGCCTGTAATCCCACGCTTTGGGAAGCCGAGGTGAGTGAATTGCCTGAGCCCGTGGGTTCGAGACCCGCCCGGGCAACTGGACCAGACCTCATCTCTACAATAAAATTAAAAAATTAGCCGGGCATGGTAGCGCGCGCCTGTAGTTCCAGCCACTTGGAAGGCTGAGGCAGAAGGATTGCCAGAGCCCAGCAGGTCGAGGCTGCGGTGGTCGGGAGCGGCCACTGCACTCCAGTCTAGGCGACAGAGTGAGACTCCAACTCAAAAAATAAAAATTAAAAAAAAAAAAATAATAAAAGGAAAAACAAGAGTGAGTGAGCAAAAACAAGGTGTAAAACCTAGAGAAGAGCAGTGAGTCAAAGAAAGTGGAATGCCAGCCCCCAGGGGATGTGTGGCCATGTGTGGGAGGAGGGTGGCAGTAGGCATCCTGTGGGGTGGGGTGGGTTTCAGGTCAAGACCACATCATGGACAAAGGGAGCACTGGCCCCTTTCAGGACTAGAGCAAGGACAGCCTGGGTAGAGGAGGGGATGGCGGCCCTGGCAGGTCACATCTCCAGGCCATACTAACAGGTGCTATGGAAGGCTGACCAGCCCTGACCTTTCCTGGTGGGGCTCTGACCTGCAGTGTGGGAAGGTCAATGAAGACATGCCGGTCCAGTCGGCCTGGCCTCATCAGAGCATTGTCCAGGATGTCAGCTCGATTCGTGGACGCCAGGACAATAACGTGGTCTGTGGTGCCCATTCCTAAGGGTACAGAGCAGAAATCTCCCTGAGGGTGGGGGTTCTGACCCAATAGTTGTTCCTATAGGTTCTCCTTCAGGACATAGAGGGGGCCCAGTGAGCAGGAGCAGTGGCGTGACCCACCCTCCCCTAGTTGCCTCCAGCCAAAGTCACCAGAAGAGCGAGAGAGAATTCTCGGCAACTAAACACAGCCATGACCTCCAGGCCGTCTGCGGACAAGGAACTGCCCAGGGCCCCCTTGGAGGAGATCTGGCATCTCTTCCTTCCTATGCTGCCCTCACCCGCCTGCTCACCTTGGGACCTGGTAATTATGAATCGGCACTAATGTTTTATCTTTAACACCTGGTCTTGGACCCTTGGTTTTAGGCCTGAGAATATGCTCAAGAATTTAAAAGTAAGTTTAGAAATGATCACTGATCTCTGATGTGCGTAAACCTTGACTGGTCCCAGACTTGAATACATCAATTGCAAAAAGACACTGATGAAGTTAACGGGGAAAGCTGAACCTGAATGTATGTCAAATGTTACTAAAAACTTTTTTCAGAGTCAGGGTCACCCAGGCTGGAGTATAGTGGTGCGATCATGGTTACTGCAGCCTAAAACCTCCTGATCTCAGGAGATCCTTCAGACTTAGCCTCCCAAGTAGCTTAGACTACCGGTGCACGCCTCCACACCCAGCTAATTTTCTGATTTTTATAGAGATGACGTCTCTTTATATTGCCCAAGTTGGTCTCGAATTTCTGGGCTCAAGCAATCCTCTTGCCTTAGCCTCCCAAAGTGTTAGGATTACAGGCATGAGCTACTGCACCTGGTAACTGTTATGCAATTTTTATTTTTTTGAGTCAGTCTCACTCTGTTGCCCAGGCTGGAGCTGAGTGGCACAACCATGGTTCACAACAGTCTCGACCTCCTGGGCTCAGGAGTAGCTGGGACTACAGGTGTGTACCACCACACCCTGGCTAGTTTTTCTATTTGAGGTCTCACTATGTTGCCCAGGCTGGTCTTGAACTCCTGGATTCAAGCAATCTTCCTGCCTTGGCCTCCCAAAGTGCTAGGATTACAGGTGTGAGCCACCATTACTGGTCAAGAACTTTTTAAGTGTGAGAACTACATTGTGATCTCTCTCTGAATTTAAATAACTGCATTCAAAGCATTTAGGATTCAAACTTTAGGCCTGCTTTAAAACACCCTGCTGGGGAGCAGGAAGGGAGTGGGATGGAGGAACAAGCTGGCATGGGTTGTGTACCTTTCCCTCAGCTCTTGAGAAGTCCATGGTAAACAAAGGTTAAAAAATAAAGACACAGCAGGGCACAGTGGTTCACGCCTGTAATTCCAGCACTTTGGGAGGTCGAGGCGAGGACTGTCTGAGCCCGTAAGTTCAAGATCAGCCTGGGCAACTTGGCAAGACCTTGTCTCTAAAATAAATTTTTTAAAAAATAAGCTGGGCATGGTGGTGTGCATCTGTAGTTCCAACTACTTGGAAAGATGAGGTGGAAGGACTGCCTGAGCCCAGGAGATCAAGGCTGTGGTGGCTGTGAGCAGCATGCCACTGCACTCCAGCCTGGGCAACAGAGTGAGATTCCGACTCATAAAATAAAAAATAAAGACGCCACGATCCTACTTTGCTAATTTAGGAACTTCCTCGTATCAGGAACTTCTTCCTGATATTGACAGATTTTTTTTGTTTTTTTGTTTGTTTGTTTTTGAGATGGAGTCTCACTCTGTCGCCCAGACTGGAGTGCAGTGACACACTCCTGACCACCGCAGCCTCGACCTGCTGGGCTCCAGCGATCCTTCCGCCTCAGCCTTCCAAGTAGCTGGAACTATAGGCGCGCACTACCACGCCTGGCTAATTTTTTGATTTATTGTAGAGATGAGGTCTTGCCAAGTTGCTCAGGCGGGTCTTGAACGCGTGGGCTCAGGCAATTCACTCATCTTGGCCTCCCAAAGCGCGGGATTACAGGCTGAGCCACTGGGCCAGGCCGTTTTTTTTTTTTTTGAGTTGGAATCTCACTCTGTCATCCTGACTGGAGTGCAGTGGCACGCTCCCAGCCACCATAGCCTCAACCTGCTGGGCTCCGGCGATCCTTCTGCCTCAGCCTTCCAAGTAGCTAGAACTACAGGTGCGCGCTACCGTGTCTGGCTAGTTTTTGATTTATTGTAGAGACGAGGTCTCGTCAAGTTGCCCAGGTGAGTCTCGAACCTGTGGGCTAAGGCAATCCACTCACCTTGGCTTCCCAAAGTGCTGGATTACAGGTTGAGCCACTGAGCCCAGTCAATATTGACAAGTTTTAAGCCACCTATAGCCTTTTTTTTTTTTTTTTTTTGAGTTGAAGTCTGACTCTGTCACCCAGACTGGAGTGCAGTGGCACGCTCCTGGCCACCGCAGCCTCGACCTGTTGGGCTCTAGCCATCCTTCCTCTCAGCCTTCCAAGTAGCTGGAACTACAGGCGCGCGGTACCACGCCTGGCTAATTTTTGATTTATTGTAGAGATGAGGTCTCAAGTTGCCCAGCGGGTCTTGAACCCGCGGGCTCAGGCGATTCACTCACCTCGGCCTCCCAAAGCGCGGGATTACAGGCTGAGCCACTGATCCTGGCCAACCTTTTTTTTTGTTTTGTTTTGAGTTGGAGTCTCACTCCATCACCCAGGCTGGAGTGCAGTGGCACACTCACGGCTACCCCGGTGCTGACCTGCGGGGCTCAGGCAATCCACTTGCCTCGACCTCCCAAAGTGCTGGGATTACAGGCCGAGCCACCAAGCCCAGACTTCTAGCTTTTTAACAAAAGTGAAGTTTAGTCTGGGCACAGTGGCTCAAATTTGTAATCCCAGTTTTTGGGAGGCCAAGGTGAGAGGATTGCCTGAACTCAGGAGTTTGAGACCAGCCTGGACAACTTGGAGAGACTTCGTTTCTACGATAAATAAAAAATAAACTGGGAGTGGTGGTGCACACCTGTAATTCTGGCTACTTGGAAGGTTGAGGAGGAAGGATTGCCTGAGCCCAGCAGGTCGAGGCTGGGATGGCCATGAGTGCATGGTGATAGAGTGAGATTCCAACTCAAAAAAAAAAAAAGTGAATTTAAAGAACTAAGCCCTGAGAGGGTGTCTGACTCGCCATCTCCTAGCACCATCCTCAATCAACCCTGGGTTCTCAGGACAGCAATGCTGTATGCTGAGGGTCCGGTTGGCCTGTGGGACCCCCATCCAGTGTCTCATGGAGTCCAGACTATACCCCAAGCAAATGCTTGGGATTCTCAGAGAAGCTTCAGAGATGCAACATCATTCTCGGGCTGGGCACGTTAGACCGGGACGAGCCGGATGGGGTCTCCTTTGCATTCAAGAGAAAGAACGAAGACACCAAAGCAGTGTATGAAAATGACGCTGGCTTTGGAGATAAACTCAGAAATAAAGCACAAGCGGTGGTCACAGCCTTGCTGTTCCATTAGCTGACACTTCAGTTTTAGGGAAAGTGAAGCTCTGATGAGGGAACAAGGGGTGGGAGGACGGAGACGGCAGGGCCTGCACCAGCTTGCACCAGAGTCCTGCCCAGCCAGTCTTCAGCTATTACCAATCAATGAATACCGGCACGCAAGCATTCTGTATAAACTTGAGTTTTCACTTCTCTGGGATTAGCCCCCAGGAGTGTGGACGCTGGGTCACATGGTAAGGGTACGTTTAGTTTTTTAAAAAATGCCTAGCTGTTTCCCCAGGGAGATTGTACCAGTCACACCCCCATTAGCAGACATAAGTGCCCTCAGCCGTACTTGATGCTGTCACTGTCGCTCTAGCTCTCCTACATGGGTTTGGTCCTGCCAAAATTCCAGCAAGACATTATGAAGACATGGACAAGTTTATGCTAAACGTGAAATGAAAAGGCGGGGAGGACAATGGCTGAACTGGGGGTAAACAAGAAAAAGGGGAGTCGCCAGCCTTCAAGATGTACACAGCTGTAGCAGGCTGGTGGTCAAGGGACACAGATGAACGCCCAAGCAGATCCACACACATGTCTCACGAGCTCTCGCAAAGTTTGCCAACACAGCTTTGGGGGGTGACTGGCACACAGACCATGGGGTTAAGCAACTGGATGTCCACAGGCAACGAACCTGACAAACCTTGCACAGAAACTAACTCAAATCAGATCATGAATTTCAACATAAAACTTTTTTTTTTTTTTTTTATTTAGTCAGAGTCTCCCGGGCTCTCGACCAGGCTGGAGTGCAGGAGCACACTCACAGCTACAGTAGCCCTGACCTGCTGGACTCAGGCAATCCTTTCACCTCAGCCTCCCAAGTAGCTGGAACTATAGGCATGCCCTGCTAACCTTTTAAAAGTATATTGCAGAGACAAGGTCTCACCAAGTTGTCCAGGCTGGTCTCCAACCCTTGGGCTCAGGCCATCCTCTGTCTCTACTTCCCACAGTGCTAGGATGACAGGTGGGAGCCACCGCACCTGGCCTCAATGTAAAACTTTTATAAGAAACCCAAAGGAGAGTCTTTAGGATCTAGGAACAGGCAGTTCTTAGACTCCACACTGAAAGCAAGGACATGAAACACAAGTGACATGCTGGGGCTTGTCAGATGCGTGACTCTTGCTCTGTGAAAGGCCTGTGCAGGGGATGAAAAAGCCATGGCTCGGAAAAGCACATCTGCAAACCACATAGCCAGCATAGGACCAGTGTCCAGGGACAAAGGAAACACTCAGACCCACCCCAAGAAAACTGTCTCAGGGTCTCAGCGGCCCCAATTCCTGCTCTCGCCATTCCTGGCATTTCCCAGGCTCCACACAACACATACCTAAGTGAGAGTCCAGCAAACAGGCCAAGCAAACTCTCGTGAGGACGAGCCTCACCTGCCAGAGGGTCTGTCCCAGGCAGCGGCCTGAGAGGCCAGCGTGGCTTGGGCTCCTCTAGGGTAGAGGCCCTCACTTGCCACAGTGGATGGATAGCAGCAGCTGGGACATTCTGGAGAAGGCCCTAGCAGCACACAAGGAACACGTCAGATCCAGCCAGCCCAGGCCTCCCACCCCTGTGACCCTCCAGCTGGCAGAGCGGCCTCATGGTGCCCTCTGAGAGGACCGGACATGAGAGCAGTGTCCCTCCAGCTCCCTCTCGTTAGCGAGCGGAAGTCGGAGCGCCCTGGCCTACTTGCCTGGGTCCCAGGCTCACCGTCCACCCACTGTGGGCCTAAGCCTCTCACTGAGCACTGTCAACATTGCTCTTACGAAGACTCTACCAACCGGACTTTGACATGGCACAGGTGGAAGGGGCTGCCCTGCCCAAGGGGGAAGTGGTGGTGCTGCCAGGTGACAGCGCACCAGGCACTGGGCTAGTGGCAAACCCCCAACTAGAGTAGCTGCCCTCACCCGAGGGCACGTGACTGATCCCAGGTCTCTGGTGGGGCCAAAAAGCTGCTCCTGGCAGAGACTGGCACTGTGGGCTGGGGATCATGCTAAGGACCACTGGCATGGGCCGGTGTACTTGAGTATGGACACCCTGGGGTCATGGGGGCGCTGGCTGAGGCCTAACCTGAGCACAGTGCTGGTAATCCTCAGGGGTGCAAGGAGGGGTCTCAGGGGACACCTCCTGCCTCATCTGCAGGCATGAGACAGAGAGCAGGCCCTGCCGTGCCTCAGTTTCCTCCTCCTGTCAGCATCCCACTACCCACCCAGAAGGCTCCCCGGCTTATAGGCACAGCTGTGTTCAACATACTCAGTGCCACCTGAGTCACATAGGCCAGGGCCTTGCTCAACACTTCCATGGGGAGCCTGGAACTGAGAGCCGGCAGTATACATGATACATGGCCAGCGCAGGCAGCTCAGTATTTTGTTTTTCATAAATTCGCATAACATGTTCCTGGTAGCAACACCCACATCTGGCTGCGCATGAGGCTCCCGTGGCGGGGATGGCTGTGTCTAGGCAAAGCTCGCCAACCATCAGGACACTCAAGGGCACCCACAAGCCAGAGCCCACGCCCACATTGACTCCTAACATGGGGCCGACACCCTGGCTGGCTCCTGACGTCATGCTGGGCTTTCTCCTCTTGTGGTTTCCCACGACTGGCACAGCCTCTGTCCCAGCCTAGCACCTCAATGAACAGAACCCTCTTCCCGAGGAGGCAACAAAGCTTGCCTCACACACAGCCAGGGCTGGGAATGCACAGCTGCGTCTCCACACAAAGGGCCTGTCTGGAGCTGGCCCAGTTCACAAGGGGCCTCAGTCAGCAACTCCAGGCCTGGACATCCGGGGGCGGAAGCAGTAACTCTGTGGTGCACGAGAGGATCGGCGCAGAGGCAGCATCCCTTGAACACTTTCCCGTGAAGGTGGACTCTGTCCTCAGTGCAGAAGACCACGAGCCAGGCGCGATGCTCCCTCCCACACCCTGTCGCAGTGAGGTCAGCGCTCGAGGGAGCTTCTCCTGAACCTGCTTGGAGGGCCGCTTGGTCACCACACAGGTAGTGACTTTCACAGGATAGGACCAGGTGCTTCCACCTCACATTACAATTCAGAAACCACTGTGTAGACAAGGGCCAGGAGGGAGACCGAGCAGCATTCTCCTGAAGTCCTGGGCCCACTGGCCCCACATGGCATTTACTGGAAAGTGTGGAGCCCACAACAGATGTGAAACCACCCACTATCATTTTCAGTGAAGCTGTAGTGTGGGCGTCTGGTGACCCACAAGTCTCAGGGCTTTCTCTTTTTTTTTGAGTCAGAGTCTCACTCTGTCGTCCAGGCTCGAGTGAAGTGGCATGCTCGCTGCCACTGCAGGCTTGATGTGTTGGACTTAAGCGATCCTTCTGCCTCAGCCTTCCAAGTAGCTGGAACCACAGGCATGTGCCACCATATCCAGCTGATTTATTTACTTACTTATTTATTTTTTTGAGTTGGAGTCTCACTCTGTTGCCCAGGCCTGAGTGCAGTGGCACTCTCACGGCCACTCCAGCATCAACCCATTAGGCTCCAGCGATCCTTCTGCCTCAGTCTTCCAAGCAGCTGAACTGTAGGCACACCTACCACGCCTGGCTAACTTTTAATTTATTGTAGAAAAGAAGTCTCCCAAGTTGCCCGGGCTGTTCTCAAAACTTTGAGTGCAGGCAATCCACTCGCCTCAGCCTCCCAAAGTGCTGGGATTACAGGTTGAGCCACTAAGCCTGGCCTAATTTTTTTATTTATTGTAGAAATGAGGTCTTGCCAAGTTGCCCAGGCTGGTCTCAAACCCCTGAGCTCAGGCAATCCTCTCACCTCTGCCTCCCAAAGTGCTGAGATTACAGGTGTGT
>NW_007047442.1:42633-47107 GCF_000164805.1 Carlito syrichta
CTCACACCTATAATCCCAATACTTTGGGAGACGGAGGTGAGAGGATTGCCTGAGCTCACGGGTTCGAGACTAGGCTGGCAACTTAATGAGACCTCATTTCTACAATAAAAAATAAAAAACAAAAAATAAAAAAATTAGCTAAGCATGGTGGCATGTGCCTGTAGTTCCAGCTACTTGGAAGCTTGAGGTGGAAGGATCACCTGAGCCCAGCAGGTCGAGGCTGTGGTGGCCATCAGCATGAGAAACTCCAACTAAAAAAAAAAAAAAGAAGGCTGGGTTCAGTGGCTCAGCCTATAATCCCAGTGCTTTGGGTGGCCGAGGTGAGTGGACTGCCTGAGCCCGCGGGTTCGAGACCTGTCTGGGCAACATGACGAGACCTCAACTCTACAATAAATCAAAATTTAGCCGGGCGTGTTAGCACGCGCCTGTAGTTCCAGCTACTTGGAAGGCTGAGATGGAAGGATCGCTGGAGCCCAGCAGGTCGAGGCTGTGGTGATCGGGAGCATGCTACTGCACTCCAGTCGGGGCGACGGAGTGAAACTCCAACTCAAAAAAAAAAAGGCTGGGCACCGTGGCTCACGCTTGTAATCCCAGCACTCTGGGAGACTAGGGAAGGAGAATTGCTTGAGTTTAGGAGTTCGAGACCAGCATGGCTAACCTGTCACTACAATTAAAAAAAATAGCCAGGTGTGGCAGTGCATACCTATAATAGTTCCGACTACTTGGAAGGCTGAGGCGGAAGGATCACCGAAACACAGCAGGTTGAGGCTGCGGTGGTTATGAGCGTGCTAGTGCACCCCAGTCTGGGCGACACAGTGAGATTCTGACTTTAAACTAAAGGTTTAGGTTAAGACTACAGTGAGCTATGATCACACCACTGCACTATAGCCTGGGTGGCAGAGTGAGACCCCATCTCTAACAAGAGAGTAGATAACACATCTAATAACCACTTTTTTCTTGGGAAGCAGGGCAACCAACTCCAGCTCAGGGCAGAGTCGAATCCAGTACACTCTCACCAGAAGAGGGTGTGGGTTCCTAGAGATGGCCGGACAGTCCACCCAAGGATCCCTGGAGCGCCCACCTCTGAGGGCACCTTCAGCAGAGACATCTCAAAGTTGGACCTAACCGCCCCCTCAACACTGTTCTCTGGAAGCTTCCCTCCATGCATGCCTGTTCTTTGAGGGAAAGGCGGCCGCTCAGACCTGGGTGGCCATGCCATAGCTCGTCAACAGGCGTGTGGTGGACAACAGACAACAGGCGAAAGATGGAGCAGGCGGCATGGGGCAACCCCAGACGCCAGATGCAGATGTGCCTCTCTGACATCGTAGCAGCATCACTGCTTCAACGCTGTCATGAGTTTTCCTTCTACTTTAAGCCGGCAGAGCTGCTGGTGCTCACAAGACACTCCCATGTGCCCTGGGCCATCTGACCTCAGCAGCTGAGAGGCAGGCGCCAAGGCTGAGCACTGGTGAGAAGTGAGCTGGAGTAGGGGGGGCAAGCCCCAAGCAAAGCCCACCACCAGCGCACCACAGCACTGCCCCTCACAAATGCATGGCTCAACGTCACCCTGAGGACGTAGCACAGCTATGTTCCTTCGTGTAACTAGCCAGTGAAAAGCATTACAGTCACCAAGGAAAAGGTCGAGAAAGGACTCAGGGCTAGAGACCAAGGAGACATCAAATGTACATCGGGGGTCAGAGACATCCATGAAAGGGCCTGTGGGTCCATCACTGACACCCTGGCCAGGTCCTGACCAGCACCCCACATTTCCGTCACCATCAGTCTTCAGGGAACTTGGGGGATGGTCTGAAGGAACATGCTGAGTACTCAGCAATGCTTCTGTAAGTCCAAAATTATCTCAAGTGAGAGGTTAGAGAAGTTGTTTTACGCTTGGCCATGGACAATCACAGCTGCCCTGGTCTACGCCAGCTCACACGCATGTATTCCAGACAGTGAGCACTGCGAGAAAAAAGAAAACCGACACATGATGATGCTCTCAGAACCAGAAGTACCTTAAAGAAAAACCTTTCCTAACCTACAATACCTAAGATGTAACTATAATTCTGATTAAAGTTTAAAACGAATCTTACAGAGCAGAGACGTGAAGAGATAGGTGCACCTGTGTTCACACAGTGAGACCTTCTGTCTTTCCTCTTTTTTTTTTTTTTTCCTGATCAGAGTCTCACTCTGTCGCCCAGACTGGAGTGCAGCAGCACACTCATGGCCACTCCAGCACCGATCTGCTGGGCTCAGGTAAACTTTGCTATAGTCTTCCAAGTAGCTAGAACTACAGGGGTACACCACCACACCTGGCTAATTTTTTTATTTTTTATTGTAAAGACAAGGTCTTGCTCAAGTTGCCCAGGCTGGTCTCAAACTCCTGGACTCAGGCAGTCCTCTCGCCCCAGCCTCCCAAAAGGCTGGGATTACAGGCTTGAGCCACCAAGCCCAGCCAGAGACCCTATATCTTAAAAGAAAAGAAGGAAGACGCTAAGAAGTAGCCAGGAGCCACACAACCTGCCTGGAGACAGTGCGCTGGGGGCCAGCAAGCTTCCCATGTGCGACGCAGCACAGGCACTGACCGTCCATCTCTACCAGGAGCTGGTTGAGCGTCTGCTCCTCCTCCGTGTTGGAGAAGCCAGAAACGGCACTGGAGCGCTTCTTGCCCACTGCGTCTATCTCGTCGATGTACACAATGCAGGGCGCCCGGACACGGGCTTCCTTGAAGAGGCTCCGCACACGGGCAGCGCCCAGGCCTGTCGGGACAGAGAGTTTCAGAAATGAACACAAAGGGGAACAAGTCTTCTCCTTGGCTGGGGTCAGGCAGAGGTGCCACCAAGGATGATGCCATCTCAAGAGGCCCCTCCCCTGCAGGCAAACTTGCAGCAGCCACTCTGGGGCCCTGGGCAGGCTCTGCTCTCGAGGCCCAGGATCACAGTCCAGAGCATGTCACCCCTTAACGCACCCTGCAGACGTCATCCTTCCTCTAACGTGGGCTCTGGCTTTCCTCTCAATGCCCCATGTCCTCTGCAACTCACCACCCAAGGAAGGACGTGTGGAAGGAGAATGCCCACACAAGTGGCCAACCTAGCCTAACCGCCACCCCAGCCAGCACCTACCTCCAATGACCTCCACAAACTCCGGGCCCGCCATCGCCAAGAAGGGCACTTGGGCCTCTGTGGCTACTGCCTTGGCCAACAGCGTCTTCCCACAGCCAGGGGGCCCGAGCAGCAGCGCGCCCTTGGGGACCTTGGCACCAAGCTGAAGAAAGCGATCCGGGCTCTAGACAGAGCAGACAGTGAGATACCAACCACTCGGCATTTCGGGAGAATTTTAAGAAGTGACTCACATGACGGGCAGCTCAGGCACTGCCACCAGTTGCTACGGGGTTCAAGCACAGAGCCCGTGAGTCAGTCCAGAAAGTTGATGATCTGCTTTGCTAAATGTGAGTGGAGCTTGTGATGCTGGTCTGACTGGCACCAGGACCTGCTCAGCGTCCCCATGGGACAGCGGAGAGGTCACCACTCAACACACATCTCCCCTGTGGAATGCAAGCCCCAAGGTGTCTGACCTCCCTAGCCTACCTTCTGAGAGAGAAGATGGGCTACTGCCCACATCTCACTCTGACTCAACACAGGCTCTTACCTTTAGATAGTCCACAAACTCTCGCACTTCCAGCTTGGCTTCGTGCATTCCTGCCACGTCTTTGAAGCTAACCCCTTTTCCCATCTTCCCATCCACAATTGTGAAACGAGCCATTTTAAGCTGATTCTGTGCAGAAAGAACGAAGGTCAATGAGCCGTGCACACCTAGCAGGGCAGGGGGATTCAGCAGCTCAAGGCTGGAGGCTCAACTTGCCACATCTGAGTTGACTCAACCCCACAGCCCCCCACACCTCCACCTGGGTCCCTGCTGTAGCTCAGGAGTGCCTGTCCACACACCACTCGTGCTGGACCGAGGGGCTCACAGGTCACTCCCCAGACACACAGGGGGAGCATTTGTTTTACACTAGCAAGAAAGTTGTCAAGCAATCTGCCTTAAAAAATTATCAGCGGGGCTCGGTGGCTCAGCCTGTAATCCCAGTACTTTGGGACGCTGAGGCATGTGGATTACCTGAGCCTAGGGGTTGGAGATCAGCCCAGGCAACTTGGCAAGACCTCATTTCTACAATAAATCAAAAATTAGCCGGGCGTGGTAGTGTGCCTTTAGTTCAGGCTACTTGGAAGGCTGAGGCAGAAGGATCGCTGGAGCCCAGCAGGTTGATGCTGGGGTGCCTGTGAGTGTGCCACTGCACGCCAGCCTGGGCTAGAGTGAGACTTCAACTCAAAAAAAAAAAAAGGCCGGGTTCGGTGGCTCAACCTATAATCCCGCACCTTTGAGAGGCTGAGGTGAGTGGATTGCCTGAGCCCGTGGTTTCGAGACCCGCCTGGGCAACTTGGCAAGACCTCATCTCTACAATAAATAAAAAATTAGC
>NW_007047442.1:47725-49257 GCF_000164805.1 Carlito syrichta
CACTTTGGGAGGCCAAGGTGAGAGGATTGCCTGAGCTCATGGGTTCGAGACCAGCCTGGGTAACTTGGTGAGACCTCATCTCTACAATAAATCAAAAAATCAGCTGGACGTGGTAGTATGCGCCTATAGTTTCAGCTACTTGGAAGGCTGAGGCGGAAGGATAGCCTGAGCCCAGCAGGTCAAGGCTGTGGTGGCCATGAGTGAGCCACCGCCCTCCAGCCTGGGCGACAGAGCGAGATTCCAACTAAAAAAAAAAAAAAAAAAAAAAGTGATGCAATAATACTCAGTATTGGGGAGTCTCAGTAAAAATGTTAACTAGTTGCAGGTGCAGTGGCTCAAGCCTGAAATCCCAGCACTTTGGGAGCCTAAGGGTTTGAGACCAGCCTGGGTAACTTGGTGAGACCTCGTCTCTACAATAAATAAAAAAATTAGCCGGACATGGTAGCACGTGCCTGTAGTTCCAGCTACTTGGAAGGCTGAGGCAGAAGGATTGCCGGAGTCCAGCAGGTCAACATTGGGGTGGCTGTGAGTATGCCACTGCACTCCAGCCTGGGTGACAGAGTGAGACTCCAACTCCAAAAAATAAAAATAAAAAAAAAATTAGCCGGGGTGGTAGCGCATACCTATAGTTCTACCTACTTGGAAGGTTGAGGTGGAAGGATTGTCTGAGCCCAGCAGGTCGATGCTGTGGTAGCCGTGAGCATGCCACTGCACTCCAGCCTGGGTGACAGAATGAGACTCCAACTCAAAAAAAACCCAAAATCTTAACTAGTAAATTTCTGGAGCACCATGGGCAAGATACAGAAAGTGCTTAATAAGGTGTTTGTGCACTTTGACCAGCTCCTACTTTTGGAAAGATATGCTAGGCGAATAATTAGGCAGATATTCAGAAAATGCACATTCATGGAATTCATCACAGAATTATTTAAATACAATCAAAATAAGCATCCAAAAGTATACAATAAATATAGAATGCTAAATAAAACATGGGACAGCCCTCTATGTAATACCATGCTGCCATTAACAACAATGAAGTGAGTCTTCAGCACAGACAAAGAAGCACGCTCATAGACGAAGTGAAGACCTTGGGGTAACACTCTGTGCCGGCCCTGCCCACCACCCTGGCCCAAATGAGGGAAGCGGGGACCACAAGAGGAAGAAACTTAATAAATGCATAAGAACAGAAGATATTTAAAGTGTATGTATTGGCTGGGTGCAGTGGCTCAAGCCTGTAATCCCAGCACTTTGGGAGGCCAAAGCGGGAGGACTGCCTGAGCTCAGGGGTTCAAGCCCAGCCTGGGCAACTTGGTGAGACCTCATTTCTACAATAAATCAAAAAATAAGCCAGGCGTGGTAGTGCACACCTATAATTCCAGTTACTTAGAAGGCTGAGGAGGAAGTATTGCCTGAGCCCAGCAGGTAGAGGCTACGGTGGCTGTGAGCGTGCCATTGCACTTCAGCCTGGGCGACACAGTGAGACTGTAACTCAAAAAAACCAAAAGCGTATGTATTAAGGCTGTTCTTTTTTTTTT
>NW_007047442.1:49734-53799 GCF_000164805.1 Carlito syrichta
TTGAGGCTGCAGTGGCTGGGAGCGGCCACTGCACTCCAGTCTGGGCGACAGAGTGAGACTCCAACTCAAAAAAAAATAAAAATAGAAAATAAAGACATCCTTTAAAATTCCTCAGCTTCTTAGCTAGTAGGGAGATCAAGAAAAAAGTCATTCTCAGCTGTTCACTGAAAACTGTGGCCGGGCGTGGTAGCTGACGCCTACAGTTCTGGCACTTTGAGAGATGGAGGCAAGAGGACCTGCCTGAGCCCATAGGTTCGAGACCAGCCTGGGCAATATGGTAGACCTCGTCTTTATAATAAATCAAAAAATTAGTCAGCATGGTGGGGCACACACCTGTATATCCAGCTACTTGGAAGGCTGAGGTGGAAGGATCTCCTGAGCCCAGCAGATCGAGGTTGTGGTGGCCGTGAGCATGCCACTACACTCCAGCCTGGGCAAAACAGTGAAACTCCAACTCAAATAAAAAAAAAAAAAAAATCTGCAGGCTGGGCATGGTAGCTCACAGCAGTAATCCCAGCATTTTGGGAGGCCAAAGCAGGATTTGCTTGAGTCCAAGAGTTTAAGACCAGCCTGGTCAATATAGTGAGACCCCATCTCGCAAAAAAATTTTAAAAATTAGCTTGACATAGTGGTGCGTGTCTGTAATCCTAGCTACTCAGGAGGCTAAGGCAGGAGGGTCTTCTGAGCCGGGGTCAAGGCTGTGGTGAGCTGTGATCATGTCAATGCATCCCAGCCTGGGCAACAGAGTGAGACCTCCAACTCAAAAAACAGAAAGAAAGAAAACTGCAGAATAACCTGCCCTATGAACTCACTTGGCTCAGTTACCCCAGAAGTCAGGCAAGGAGCAAAGCTGGCTACTGTACTCCTAGAAGCCCCACAGGAGAGGTGAGTTGCCAAGCTAATGCCAAGCTGTCTTTGTATGAGGTTACTTTTTACATATTTTTTCTGTAGTTTCTGGGAAAACATTCAGCAAACATGAACACAGAAAAATGCTGAGGCTGAAAGTCCAGTGAGTCTGCACAACTTACAAAAGCACTGAAGCCGCCTTCCCTGCCTGTCATTCCAGCCAGACGGAAAATATACCAAAGGATGGCCAGGCCCACGGCTGTCATCCCCAGGGCGTAGAGGGCACTGTCAGGAGAAAGAGAGGCAGTTACAGGCCAGAAGTTGCCTAACACACACACACCTCCAAAGCCAGACAATGTCTGATGATGTTTCAAAGACACAAGGAACTCGCTCTGTCCAGGACCAACGAGTATAACAAAGCGGGTTTTCCTGTCCAGTTCCCACCAGTTATCCTCTTTCATAAAGCTTCTCAAGTGGTCAGATAGACCCAGTTATCCACCTAGTGACAAGGTTAACACAACCAGGTGTTTCTAGGTTCAATACATTTTGTTTTCAGGAGAAAGCTATCAGTTTCAATTAGCAAGGCAAGATAAGCCCAACAGTAAACAAGCGAATCCCAGGACCTCAGCCTTCAACGTTAAGGGGGGCCTGAGCACCTGAGCCACCATCAGTCACCTACAACATGTGCAGCCTCAAGGCGCCGAGCTGCCAGGGGCTGCTGGGTGCCGAGTCCAGAGGTCCAGCACTGTCCAAGGAGTACAAGCTCCTTACCAAGTGACAAGTCCTCCATGATCCTCTTCACACAGTGTCTGTCCCAGCTGGTCCCTAGTTGACTCCTCTTGGCCTGGGGTTGCCCACAGTTCCCACCCCATTGTTTTTTCTCTCAACACTGAAACCAGAATGTCTACTTCACATTCTGGCATCTGCCCCATCTGTTCTACTTTACTGTCTGTGGAAGACAGCAAACCCACAATGTGCTCATTCAGAAACGCCAGACAGCTAGAGAAAGTGATAGACAAACTCCAGCAGGCTCGCATGCAGCCAGCATCCACACCCATAGGTTCCACGTTGAAGGGTTCAACCAAGCTCAGGTTGAAATTATTTATGAAAAAAGACTACACGCACACTGAGCAGACCTTCTCTGGTTGTCATTCCCTACACAATACAGCATAACAACTACTCACATGGTGTTTAACCTGTATCAGACATCACAAGCCACCTGGAGATGTGAAAGCACATGGAAGAGTGTCTCAGGTCACATGCAAGTATGGTACCACTGATGTGGGGACCTGAGCACCCTTGGGTCCCTGCAAGCCCTGTAGTCCTGGGACCCAGCCCTCATGGACGCAAGCGATGGCTATATTTCCAAGCTTCACAGCATTCTATCATTCACTCCCACATGTATTTAATCCTCCCACAAAGAATTCTCCTTAACAAAGGCAAAGACAGTTTGAGATTTTTGTTCACCATCTATTTCACAAGTTACAAAGCCAAGTTGTGCTTACTTCAGGAGTCCACAGGTGGGATGCAGTGACTCATGCCTATAATCCCAGCACTTTGGGAGGCAGAGGCGAGAGGACTGCCTGAACCCACGGGTTCAAGACCAGCTTGGGCAACATAGCAAGACCTCATCTCTACAATAAATAAAAAAAATTAGTTCCAGTTACTTGGAAGGCTGAGGCAGAAGGGTTACCTGAGTCCAGGAGGTTAAGGTTGCAGTAGCCATAAGCGTGCCACCGCACTCTAGTCCAGGCAACAGAGTGAGACTCTCCAATCCCCTCCTCCCCCAAAAAGAGTCAACAAAGACAGGCAGGGTGGCTCATGCCTGTAATCCCAGCACTTTGGAAGGCCAATGTAGAACTGCTTGAGCCAAGGAGTTTGAGGTCAGCCTGGGCAACATAGCAAGACGTGTCTCTACAAAAAAAAAAAAAAAAAAAAAAAAGAGTCAACAAAGCTGGTCAACATACTTTCCAAAGAAACCTGTACGCTTGTAGGAGACTGGGATCCGGTCCTTGCCCTCGATGTTCAGCTCATCTTCAGCTGCTCGGAGCTTCTCCTCAAATCTGTCAATATTCGCGACCTGCATTCGGTACATCAAGGCCAGCCGCTGGGGGCAGAAAGCAGAGGAGACTGTGAGAGAGATAGACGGGAGAGCCCACCCATCCCACAGTCAACAGAGAACGTGCCTGTAATTGACTTAGAGACAACTCCAGGAATCTGAAGAGGACACATTCAGAAACTGCGGATGGTCCCTAATTATGATGGCTCAACTCATGACCTTTCACCTTTACAGTAATGCAGAAACCACACCAAGCCAGGATGCTCCTTGATCACAATGGGCCACATCCCGACAAACATATTGTATAAGCCGGGTTCAGTAGTTTAGCCTGTAATCCCAGTGCTTTGGGAGGGTGAGGTGAGTGGATTGCCTGAGTCTACGGGTTCGAGACCCACCCGGGCAACTTGATGAGACCTCATCTCTACAATAAATCAAAAATTAGCTGGGCGTGGTAGCATGCACCTGTAGTTTCAGCTCCTTGGAAGGTTGAGGTGGAAGGATCATGGAGCCCAGCAGGTCGAGGCTGCGATGGCTAGAAGCATGCCACTGCACTCCAGTCTGGGTGACAGAGTGAGACTCCAACTCAGAAAAACAAACAAACAAAAAAACATATCGTACAATGACAATATCAAATAAAGGCCGGGCATGGCAGGACATGTCCATAATCCCAGAACTTTGTAAGGCCAAGGAATCTGAGGCTACAGTGAGCTACTGTACCCCAGCCTGGGTGACAGACAACAAAGTGAGACCCTGGCTCAAAAAATGAAAATAAAAAAAAAGAAAAATATAACTTATTTTCAACTTACAATGGGCATATTTTTTGTACTTCCAACTCTAAAACAGTTTAGTTTCCTCAAACACAATATGAGAAACCAAATTTCAATATATGTCCAGACTCGGTGGCTCAGTCTGTAATCCCAGCACTTTGGGAGGCTAAGGCAAGAGGACTGCCTGAGTCCACAGGTTCGAAACCCACCCAGGCAACTTGGCGAGACCTTGTCTCTACGATAAATCAAAAATTAGATGGGTGTAGTAGTGTGCACCCGTACTTCCATCTATTTGGAAGGCTGGGGAGGAAGGATCGCAGGAGCCCAGCAGGTCGAGGCTGCGGTGGCCAGGAGTGTGCCATCGCCCTCCAGCCTGGGTGACAAAGTGAGACT
>NW_007047442.1:54437-58694 GCF_000164805.1 Carlito syrichta
AAAAAAAAAAAAAAAAGAAAGAAAAGAAATAGGCTGGACACAATGGCTCATGCCTATAATCCCAGTGTTTTGGGAGGCTGAGGCAGAGGACTGCCTAAGGCTGGGAATTAAGGACCAGCCTGGGAAACAGTGTCTCTACAAAAAAAAAAAAATAATAACACAAGCTGTTGACTGTATAGCCACAGTTTTTTATTTGTTTGTTTGAGTTGCAGTCTCATTCTGTCGCCCAGGCTAGAGTGCAGTGGCACGCTCGTGGCCACCCCAGAGTTTACCTGCTGGGCAACGACAACCCTTCTGCCTCAGGCTTCCAAGTAGCCAAACCATAGGTGCGTGCTACCACACCAGGCTAATTTTTTATTTACTGTAGAGACGAGGTCTCACCAAGCTGCTCAGGCTGGTCTCGAACCTGTGGGGTCAGGCACAGCCTCCCAAAGTGCTGGGATTATAGGCTGAGCCACCGAACCTGCTCAGTTTTTGTTTTTTTAAAGGAAGGTAAACAGAGGTTGTTTGTGTTAACTCAGCACCTGCCTGCACTGGTCTGTTTCCTGTCGCTTACAAGATGAAGACAGCCAGTATTCTTCACCAAGTATCGAGAGACAGGAAGGCCTTCTGCCTACCTCAGTTCTGACAAGGAACAGCAAAGCAACAGGTATGTGTGCTGAAAAGTTCAACACGGGGAGCACACCCACCTAGAGGGAGCCCGGGACAGACTGAGAGTGCCCCGCATGTCTCTGTGTTCAGAGGAAGCAGTTCTGCAACATCACATCCACAAGCCTCACCTAAGAAAGGCTCAGAAGCACACGGCAGACTGACACCCTGGCCGGCACAGTGCCCATGCTGACAGGGGCAGGGGTCAAAGGTGAGCAAGCACTTCCTGTGGATCCTGGAGGGTGAGGCTGTCAGCCAGTGTTGCAGCAGCCCCTGAGTTCCTCGGGAAACCTTCGCTGGATGAAGAGACTAGGGAGGAGTGTCCCTACAGCAGAAGTACTGTTTGGCACAGGCACACATGCTTCACCTGGAAGGTGACACCACTTGGCCAGGAGTCCTGTGCTGGGTAAGGTGAACTGGTCAGAGGGCCCACTCATGAGCTAGGCTGAAACCTCTTATGTCTCGAAAGCCAAAAGCAGTAGCTGACACCTTAGAAAGCACATCCTGTTCAAAGTCATGAGGAATTGTAAAAAATACAATACAATAAAATAAAAAATAACTGGGCACAGTGGCTTATGCCTGTAGTCTCAGCTACTGGGGAAGCTAAGGTAGGAGGATCACTTGAGCCTAGAAAGTAGAGGCTGCTGATGGGCTCGGTGGCTCAGCCTGTAACCCCGCAGTTTGGGAGGCCGAGGTGAGTGGATTGCCAGAGCCTGTGGGTTCGAGACCCGCTTGGGCAACTTGGCGAGACCTCATCTCTACAATAAATCAAAAAATTAGCCAGGCTTGGTAGTACACGCCTTTAGTTTCAGCTACTTGGAAGGCTGAGCTGGAAGGATCGCCGGAGCCCAGCAGGTTGAGGCTACAGTGGCAGGAAGCGTGCCCCTGCACTCCAGTCTGGGTGACAAAGTAAGACTCCAACTCAAAAAATGAAAAAAAAGAAAAGAAATTGGAGGCTGTAGGCTGGGCTTGGTGGCTCAGCCTGTAATCCCAGTGCTTTGGGAGGCCAAGGTGAGCAGATTGCCTGAGCCAGCGGGTTCGAGACCCATCTGGGCAACTCGGCGAGACCTCATCTCTACAATAAATCAAAAATTAGCCAGGCATGGTAGCGCGCGCCTGTAGTTCCAGCTACTTGGAAGGCTGAGCCAGAAGGATTGCCAGAGCCCAGCAGGCGAGGCTGCGGTGGCCGGGAGCGGCCACTGCACTCCAGTCTGAGCGACAGAGTGAGACTCCAACTCAAAAAAAAAAAAAAAGAAATTGGAGGCTGCAGTGAGCTATGATTGCACCATTTGCACTTCAGCCTGGATGATAGACCGAGACCCTGTCTCTACTATATAAAATATAAAATATATTTTATTTATTTATTTATTTTGAGTTGAAGTCTCACTCTGTTGCCCAGGTTGGAGTGCAGTGGCCCAGCCTCAACCAGCTGGGCTCAGGTGATTCTTCCACCTCAGCCTTCCAAGAAGCTGTGACTATAGGCACAAGATACCACACCTAGCTGATTTTTTTATTTATTGTAGGGACAAGGTCTCACCAATTTGCCCAGGCTGATCTCGAACCTCTGGGCTTAGGCAATCCTCTAGCCTAAGCCACCCAAAGTGCTGGAATTATGGAATTACAAGCTTGAGTCACTGTGCCCGGCCCCCAAAATACATACATACATATGTATGTTTTGAGTTGGAGTCTCACTCTGTCGCCCAGGCTGGAGTGTAGTGGCACATACGTGGCCACTCCAGTGTTGACCTGCTGGGCTCCAGTGATCCTTCTGCCTTATCCTTCCAAGTAGCTGGAACTACAGGTGTACGCTACCACTCCTGGCTAATTTAAAAAAAAATTTATTGTACAGGCGGGCTCAGCCTGTAATCCCGCACTTTGGGAGGCTAAGGTGAGTGAATCGCCTGAGCCCGTGGGTTTGAGACCCGCCTGGGCAACTTGGTGAGACCTCATCTCTACAATAAATCAAAAAATTAGCTGGGCATAGTAGCGCGTGCCTGTAGTTCCAGCTACTTGGAAGGCTGAGCGGAAGGATCACCAGAGCCTAGCAGGTTGAGGCTGCAGTGGCCGAGAACGTGCCACTGCACTGCAGTCTGGGCGACAGAGTGACCCCCCAACCCAAAAAAAAAAAAAAAAATTTATTGTAGAGATGATGTCTCACCAAGTTGCCTGGGCTGGTCTCAAACCTGAGGGCTCAAGCAATCCACTCGCCTCGACCTTCCAAAGTGCTGGGATTACAGGCTGAGCCACAGAGCCCAGCCAAAAATATATTTCAAAAGACACACACCCTGAATAACCCACCAGAGGTGGAGAAATCCTGGTGGAGGGGGCCTAACCACATCTACACCTTTGGCGAGATCACACCAAGCCCAGATCACTTTTCCAACAGCTGGTCCACACACTTTCTGGGGTTAATTTCTCCAAGTTCAGGTTCTAACACTCTTGAAATCTAAATTAAACCACCAGATCTTCCCCAGATATCAATGGTCTCAGATGCACCTTGTGGCATAACCATTGTGAGGAGTGCAGCCTGTGGAGGCTCCAGGGACACTAGTTACTGTGCACCACCCAACTGACACAAGAGCCCACCGTGCCTGCTAGAGCACCCAGCAGTCACAGTTGCTAGATTAACCCAGCAACCCCCAAATGTTGGACCTGGACTTTCTCAATTTCCTAAATGCCTGGTATGGCTGTCACCGATGTACACAGAAGGGAAAATTATAGAAATGATCCTCTTTCCATGGTGAGATCCAAGAGCAAAGTGTCTGATTCCCAAAGCTAATCCAAGCCCCACACCCTCTGGGATGTTTCCTCTGATCACTGGGCTGACTCTTGAGTCACAAGCCTTCAGGGCTGATGAGGCTATCATCAGTGCGCTTACTTCAGGAGCGCACCAGGGTTTCACTTTCCACCCAATTAAGTCACAGCTCTTGTAAACTGACAGTAAGCAGGAGTTGCGTGCACCGACCACTCAGATTCTTCCAGAAGCCAGGAAGGGATGGCACACAGGAGTGCATAAGGGAGAGTGCACTGTGGAAAAGGACACACTGCATTTCAGGGAGCAGAAGGCAAGGTCTCTCCCCACTGTCCACGCCTTTAACAAACATGGGAAGCAGACTAGAGACAGACAGACAAACAGACAGACACACACACAACCCCTCATGCAGACTAGAGACACACAACATACAACTCCAGAAGCTCAACTGGATCCTGGATTGAAAATGTTAATAAAAGCTGCTCTGAAACCAGGTGCAGTGGCTCACGCCTGTCATCCCAACAGTTTGGGAGGTGGAGGTGAGAGGATTGCCCGGGCCTAGGTGTCTGAGACCAGCCTGGGTAACATGGAGTCCTCGCCTCCACAATAAATCAAAAGATTAGCCGGGCGAGGTGGCATACGCTTGTAGTCCCAGCTGCTTAGGAGGCTAAGGTGGAAGGATTGCCTGAGTCCAACAGATGGATGCTGTGGTAGCTGAGATTGTGCCAATGCACTCCAGTCTGGGTGATAGAGTGAGACTGAATAAAAAACAAACCAGCTGGGCTCAGTGGCTCAGCCTGTAATCCCAGCGCTTTGGGAGGCTGAGGTGAATGGATTGCCTGAGCCCGCGGGTTCGA
>NW_007047442.1:58886-61013 GCF_000164805.1 Carlito syrichta
TGGAGCCCAGCAGGTCAGGCTGCGGTGGCTGGGAGCGGCCACTGCGCTCCAGTCTGGGCAATGGAGTGAGACTCCAACTCAAAAAAAAAGAACAAAAAAACCCTAAAACAAACAAACAAACAAACCAAAAAACCACTCTGAAGAAAACACAGAGACACCTAGGAGGCAGGGGCGGGGGAGGGGGGTGTTCTGGACATAATCTTATATCAACTTTCTAGGCCTGACAGTGATGCTGTGATCACTGCAGGAGAGAGACAAGGAGGGAACCCTAAATGAGAAGGCAGAGCTTGGTGGTTCATGTCCACGTCCAGCAGTGGAACCCATCTCCATGCAGCCCAGCTGACTCCAAGGGTGCGGGCACTGGGCTGCTCTCACTTTGAAGGTGCCTCTTCTTGCTCTTTGATGTTGGAGCCTCCTCCTGAGACAAAGTCCCGCTCTCCTGGACCTCATACCCATCTCTCCAGTATCTCCTCCTGCTGGTGGATGCCCTCCAAGGCTGACACATGGGATTCCCCGGCCCTTCTCTCCTCTCTGAGGTCTGGCTCTGAGCTAACTTGCCTCTTGTGCATGACCCACCACCTGCTCCCACTCCTGGCTCTGCTCATCTTCAGGTGGGCCTTGATTCCCACCTGATAAGTCCCTATCACTCCACTCTCTACCTCAGGCAACCCCTCCTCTGGCTTCCCAATATCCCACACGCCCTGGCTGACCCCACAAAACCTCAAGGCTGCAGCTGACATGTACTGTGACTCACTCATGCCAGGGAGTCACCAGTGGCCCCTGTATCACTCACCCCCCATCTTGGTGCATGGCTCCCAGGCGCTGAGGGGCCAAGGGCCATCTGCAACCCTTTGATACCACCTCTGCATCCGCTCCCTTTTCTGGCTACCACTCCTGGCTCTATCTTGGTGAGCCACCACTCAAAGTTGTCAAGGACCCCTCACCTCCAGAGGCGTATCTCTCAAGACAATCAAATACGTGGGGGTGGGGCCTAAATGAAAAGGGAACTTGCCCGCTTCTCTAGGCCTCTCACCCAGACCCCTGCCACAGCGCCCGTGCCCCACTCACAGGCCGCCCAAACACCACGGCTCCAGGGTGCAGGTAGACCTCCACCACGTCACTCTCAGGCACCACTTGGACACGCTGCACTTCGCCCTTGGCCAGCATCTCATTGATGAAGTCGTTCCAGGAGATGTTTCCCCCGCTGGTGCTGAGCGAGTTCAGCAGGCTCATGACGACCGCAATGACGAACAGGGTGCGAAGCCGCTCGCGGTACATCTGGTCCTCCCGCTCCCGGCGCCTCCTCTCCTCTGAGCCCATGAAGGGAGAACCAAACACCAGGTGTCAGACACTGCAGGTGGCATTCCAGACCATCACCAGGAAAACAGGACTCGGGGGCAGTGGCCAGTTTTCTAAAAGATCCTGCATTTTGGCCAATTTTTCCACAAAGTTATTTGAGACAAATATAAACCATGTGTTGTTCAAGGTCACCAAAGTGTCATTCACCGAGGTCATCTCAGCGAGGAGGGGAGAGGCTCCCCCCTCAGATAACAGAAAAATATTTTAAAATTGAAAAACAGCCGGGCTCGGTGGCTCAGTCTGTAATCCCGTGCCTTTGGGAGGCCGAGGTGAGTGGATTGCCTGAGCCCGTGGGTTCGAGACCCGCCTGGGCAGCAAGAACTCATCTCTACAATAAATCAAAAAATCAGCCGGGCATGGTAGCGCATGCCTGTAATTCCGGCTACTTGGAAGGCTAAGGTAGAAGAATCGCCGGAGCCCAGTAGGTCGAGGCTGCAGTAGCCGGGAGTGGCCACTGCACTCCAGTCTGGGCGACAGAGTGAGACTCCAACTCAAAAAGAAAAACAGCCAGGCTCAGTGGCTCAACCTGTAATCCCGCGACTTTGGGAGGCTGAGGTGAGTAGATTGCCTGAGCACGCGGGTACGAGACCCGCCTGGGCAACTTGGCGAGACCTCATCTCTACAATAAAAAAAAAACAAAAACAAAAACTAGCCGGGCGTGGTAGTGCGCGCCTGTAGTTCCAGCTACTTGGAAGGGTGAGGCGGAAGGATCGCCGGAGCCCAGCAGGTCGAGGTTGCGGTGGCCGGGAGCGGCCACTGCACTCCAGT
>NW_007047442.1:63350-71958 GCF_000164805.1 Carlito syrichta
CACTCAAAAAAAAAAAAAAGACTGCTTGAGTTCCAGGCTTCAGAGAGCTAAGATCATGTAAGATCATGCCAGTGACGGGTACTTCATCCTAGGTGACAGAGCAAGACCCCATCTCCTAAAAGAAGAAACAAACACACTTCCTGGGATCCCCATGCCACTGAAGTCACACAGTGCGCTCCTTCATTGTAAAGTGTACACTGACAAAAGCTATATATTCAGTCACCTGAAATCTGACTCAATGCTAAATATCATCAATAGAATATTACTAGCATACATACAAGCTATTAATAACAACAAAACAATGCCTTTTACCACAGCCTGCCTCCTGAAATAAAACTTCCTAACTTTGACTGGGCATGGTGGTTCATGCATATAATCCCAGCACTTTGGAAGACCAAGGTGAGAGGACTGCCTGAGCCCATGGGCTCAAGACCAGCCTGAGCAACTTGGCAAGACCTCATCTCTATAATAAATAAATTTTAAAAATTAGCCAGGCATGATGATGCAGGCCTGTAGTTCCAGCTACTTGAAGCGCTGAAGCAAAAGGATCACCTGAGCCCAGCAGGTTGAGGCTGCAGTGGCCATTTGAGTGCCACTGCCCTCCAGCCTAAGAGACAGACTGAGACTCCAACTCAAAACAAAACAAAACTAAACAACCCAAAAAACATCCTAATCTCACAGAAAACCCCACGGGCCCTTCTCCCTCCCCATCAGGCAACCACCCTGAACCTTTTACTTATCAGAATGAGTAACATTTAACAATTAGCTGTATGTTATTTATCACAAAATTTCAAAACAGCACATTTTTAAAAATTTTAAGATACACCATTTGCTCTATAGACATGTACTGAGGATCACTGATCCCACAACTTTCCCAGAGACCAACTTTTCCTGAGAGCCATCAAGTGAACCCCCTCAAGTCCTAGCACTCAGTTACGAACACCCCACTTCAGACGCAGACAGCATCATGCTCATTCTCAGGGGATGGGAGAGAACATTCCTGGGACTCTGTTCGGAAGCCTGGGGAAGGCAGTCAGCCAGGCAGTGGGAAACAGCAATCCAAGGCTGACCTGGGATCAGTGCAAACAGCATCTGGAAAAGCGGGGTTCTCATGGGCTCCCAGGGAGGAGAAGAAGAGGTGTGGCCAGCAGCTCCAGCCCAGGAGCAAGGTCAGGAGTCATCTTGGGGAGGGCACGGTGAGGCGGGGTGGCCAGTGGCCATGCTGTACAGCATCAGTGGAATCACTTCCCGCAGGCCAGCAAACAGAGGGGAACCAGACGGGCTCCCAAGAGACCCACTAAGTCTCCTCCAAACCTACCAATCTCACAAGTCTCTCCTGTGCTGGGGAGGGACTAAGGTGACACCCTTTGTGTGGTGCCTTCCTATAAGGCAATTGCACTTGTCACACACCCATCCTCATAATCCCAGCCACTGGTGGCACTGCCATCACCTCCACCCAACCAACACAGGGAGGGGCAGGGTCACCACTAAGGTCTGTGAAAGACTCATGCTGTCTCATGTGCTGAATGCGGTCTGCAGCGAATCCCTCCCTCTGGAGTTTCTCAGACAGCAAACACCAGTTCCGCAGACACAGCCATCTCCAGCTCCGCCCAGACGGGTCCAGACCCGTCTCAGAAACCAAAGCTCAGCCGCTCCCCAGCTCTAGCAGATTGTGCACAAGAATTTACTCCATCTTGTTATACACACCCGCTCGGAGCAAGGGCAGGACCCGCTAACACCGGCAGGATCTGGGACAAGACACACAACAAAGGCCAGTCTGAGGGCCGGGGCCAAACCACTCGGCTTCACCTTCTCCAAAATAAGCTACCCCCTCCGAAGCTTCGCCACCAATTCAAGAGCCGAAACAATAGGTGGCAAATGTGGCTGAAACTCACGCCCCCGCTACTCTCCACACTGTCTGGTGGCTTCATGCAGGCGTCACAGCCTGGCCTGGGCAAAGCCCACACACCATCTTCTTTTCCAACAATTCAGTTTAGAGGAATCCAAAAAATTTTTTAATCAGCTTAAAATCACAAAATGAGGCTGGTTGCAGTGGATCATGCCTGTAATCCCAGTACTCTGGAGGCCAAGGCGGGAGGACTGCTTGAGTCCAGGAGCTTGAGATCAGCCTAGGCAATACAGTGAGACCCTACCTCTACAAAAAAAAACACAAAAAGCTAGCTGGGCGTGACGGCAAGTGCCTGTAGTTTCAGCTACTCGAAAGGCTGAGGCAGGAAGATCACCTGAGCCCAGGAGGTTGAGGCTGCATTAGCCATGATTGTGTCACTGTACTCTACCCTGGGTGATAGAGTAAGACCTCGACTCAAAAAATTGAGTAAATAGACCAGGTGCAGTGGTTCAAGCCTGTAATCCTAGCACTTTGGGAGGTCGAGGTGAGAGGACTGCCTGAGCTCAGGGGCTTGAGATCAGCCTGGGCAACTTGGTGAGATCTCATCTCTACAATAAATCAAAAACAAAAAATAAGCTGGGCTTAGTAGCGCACGCCTGTAGTTCCAGCTACTTGGAAGGCTAAGGCAGAAGGATCGCCTGAGCCCAGCAGGTAGAGGCTACAGTGGCCATGAGTTGAATGTGCTACTGCACTCCAGTCTGGGCAACAGAGTGAGACTCCAACTCAAAAAAAAGGGAGTAAATAAAAATAAAAACACAAAATGAGCCGGGTTCGGTGTCTGAGCCTGTAATCCTGCGCCTTTGGGAGGCTGAGGTGAGTGGATTGCCTGAGCCCGCGGGCTCGAGACCTGCCTGGGCAGGCGAGACCTCATCTCTACAATAAATGAAAAAATTAGTCGGGCGTGGTAGCGTGCGCTTGTAATTCCGGCTACTCGGAAGGCTGAGACGGAAGGATCGTCGTAGCCCAGCAGGTCAAGGCTGCGGTGGCCGGGAGCGGCCACTGCACTCCAGTCTGGGCGACAGAGTGAGACTCCAACTCAAAAAAAACCCCAAAAAACAAAAAAACCCAAAAAAACCACAAAATGAAACCCACTGAAAAAATTTGTCACAGCAATTGCTTTGAGAATATAGCGGTACGGCTGGGTGCAGTGCCTCATGCCTGTAATCCCAGCACTTTTGGAGGCGATAGTGAGAGGATTGCCTGAGCCCACGGGTTTGAAACCAGACTGGGCAACTTGGCGAGAACTTGTCTCTACAATAAATCAAAAAATTAGCTGGGCATGGTAGCACGTACCTGTGGTTCCAGCTACTTGGAAGGCTGAGGCAGAAGAATCACCTGAGCCTAGTGGGTCGAGGCTATAGTAGTCGTGAGCATGCCACTGCACTCCAACCTTGGTGACAGAGTGAGACTCCGTCTCAAAAAAAGAAAATATGGAGGTACCTTTTAGATATCACTGTGTCTTGTTATAGCAGACTGTGATAAGTAGTGTATCTAATACTTAAAGCTCATATTCACAAAAGAGAACTAAATAAAGGCTACCGCTTATTTTAGAAAGCAAATTTGCATTCCTAAGTGAGCATCTAACTATTTAGAAACCACTTCCAAAGCTGAATCCCCCATCTTGTTTTCTAGCTGAAGACACCGGCAGCCTTGTGAATGCACAGGAGTCACTTCCCGACAGCTGACACCACTGCCTGGGAGACAGGCTCCATTAGAAGCTACCAGTTTTCCTGCAGAAGCTCCACATGCTCACAGCATCCCACCTTTAACACAAGTAGGGACATACTGAAGATGCTAACATCCTCAGTAAACTCTCCAGACTCCTCTGTGTAGGCTTACTGCTGTTTACAAGTGAACCAAATAATATATATGCATTCACGCCCATACGACACTACCATTCCTCACTACCGTCAGGTCCTGCACTTAAAAAAGTATTTGTTGAGCTGGGTTTGGTGGCTCAGTCTGTAATCCCGCGCTTTGGAAGGCTGAGGTGAGTGGATTGTCTGAGTCCACGGGTTCGAGACCCACCTGGGCAACTTGGCGAGACCTCATCTCCACAATAAATAAAAAAATTAGCTGGGCGTGGTAGCGCGCGCCTGTAGTTCCAGCTACCTGGAAGGCTGAGGCGGAAGGATCGCCGGAGTCCAGCAGGTCGAGGCTGTGGTAGCCGGGAGTGGCCACTGCACTCCAGTCAGGGCAACTCAAAAAAAAAAAAAAGAGTATTTGTTGGCTGGGTGCTGTGGTTCAAGCCTGTAATTCTAGAATTTTGGGAGGCTGAGGCAAGAGGATTGCTTGAGCCCAGGGATTCAAGACCAGCCGGAGCAACTTGGTGAGACCTTGTCTCTACAATAAATAAAAAAAAAAAAATTAGCTGGGTGTGGTGGCACGCGCCTGTAATTCTAGCTACTTGGAAGGCTGAGGTGGAAGGATTGCCTGAGCCCAGAAGGTCGAGGCTGCGGTCGACAGAGTGAGACTACGACACACACACACACAGTATTTCTTTTCTTTTACGACAGAGTGAGACTACGACACACACACACACACACACACACACATACATACACACACACACACACACAATTTCTTTTTTTTTTTTTACTCGAAGTCTCACTCTATCGCCCAGGCTGTAGTGCTGAAGCATGCTCACAGCCACCACAGCCTTGACCTGCTGGACTCAGACGATCCTTCCACTTCAGCCTTCTAAGTAGATGAAACGACAGGCATGTGCCATCATGTCCGGTTAATCTTTTTTTTATAGTTATTGTAAGACAAAGTCTCATCACGTTGCACAGGTTGGTGTCAAACCCCCAGGCTCAGGCAATCCTCTTGCCTCAGCCTCCCCAAGTGCTGTAATAGGTATAAGCTACCACATCCAGTCTTAGAGAAGTATTTGAACCAATACTATAACTCACAAAAGTCCACTCACAGAGAGGGAAGTAAGGCCTATGATTTTAAAAGAAATGACTACACCTTTGGGAGGCTGAGGTGAGTAGACTGAGACCGCGGCCTGAGCTCGCGGGTTTGAGACCCACCTGGGCAAGCGAGACCTCATCTCTACAGTAAAATCAAAAAATTAGCCAGGCATGGTAGCGCGCGCCTGTAATTTCGGCTACTTGGAAGGCTGAGGTGGAAGGATCGCCGGAGCCCAGCAGGTCAAGGGTGCGGTGGCTGGGAGCGGCCACTGCTCTTCAGTCTGGGTGACAGAGTGAGACTCCAACTCAAAACAAAACAAAAAAAGAAATGGCTTGGTTTTAGATATTACCAAGTTTTGTAATTTTGGCAAGAGTTTCTAACACAGGTAAAACAATGGCTTGGATCTGGTCTCCAGCAAACACCTCTTCTGATTTCTTCACACACATGCAGCACTCCTCAAATGAGAGCCAGCCAGGATGCTGGCACATGGGCTGCATGACCCAGGCTGCCTCTTAGCCCTGCCCTGCATCAGGGAGAAGGGTCTGTCCCATAAGGTGCTGAGGCTACACATAGTCATTGGGCAGGGTCCAAAGCCAGTTATGATGCCTTTTACTGATGCTCCTGTGATAAATGACAGGGTTTAGGTTAAAGTAGTTTGGGGCCAGGCATGGTGGCTCACACCTGTAATTCCAGCATTTAGGAGGATGAGATGGGAGGATCGCTTGAGGCCAGCCTGGCAACACAGTGAGACCTTATATCTACAAAAAAACCCAAAAGTATGAACTGAACATGGTGGTGTGCACCTGTAGTCCCAGCACTCAGGAGGCTAAAGTAGAAGGATAGCCTGAGTTCAGGAGGTTGAGGCTGAGCCATGAGCCATGGACTCCAGCCTACGTGACGGGATGAGACCCTGACAAACAAACAAACAAAAATCCGGGCATGGTGGCTCACACCTGTAATTCCAGCACTTTGGGAAGCAAAGGCGAAAGGATCATCTGAACCCAGCAAGTCGAGGCTATGGTGGCCATGAGCATGCCATTGTACTTCAGCCTAGGTGACAGAGTGAGACTCCAATTCAAGAGAGAAAAAAAAAAAGGTCAGGAGCGGTGGCTCATACCTATTATCCCAGCACTTTGGAAAGCAGAGACAAGATGACTGTCTGAGTCTAAAAGTTCAAGACTAGCCTGGGCAACTTGGCAAGACCTCATCTCTACAGTAAATCAAATAATTATCCAGGTGTGGTGGCATGCACCTGTAGTTCCAGCTGCCTGAAAGTCTGAGGCAGAAACGTCACCTGAGTCCAGCAGGTCAAGGCCACTGCATTCTGGCCTGGAGGACAGAGTGCAACTCCGACTCAAAAAAAGAAAAAGAAAAAAAAAAGCCATACAGAATGTAATCTTTCAGGACTGGCCTTTTTCACTCAGTGTAATTCTCTTGAGATTCAATCTAGCTATCTTGTTTATAAATAGTTCATTCCTTTTTATCAGCAAGTGGTATTCCAAGCAATTGCTTTTTGGGAAGTCTCTACTTACAGGCGTTCTAAGTGGCTGGCAATGCTGTTTCTAGGTTATACTCGGCATCGCCCTTTCACTGAAGGAAGTGGCAAAAGTATCTTCTATGAACAGACACCAAGTAGTCCAGCCCAGCATGGGTGCCATGAAGAAGCCTGTTCAAAAGCAGAGCTGAAGCCAGGCTCGGTGGCTCAGCCTGTAATCCCGCGCCTTTGAGAGGCTGAGGTGAGTGGATTGCCTGAGCCTGCGGGTTCGAGACCCGCCTGGGCAGGTGAGACCTCATCTCTACAAAAAATCAAAAAATTAGCCGGGCGTGGTAGCACGCGCCTGTAGTTCCGGCTATGTGGAAGGGGGAGGTGGAAGGATCACCGGAGCCCAGCAGGTCGAGGCTGCGGTGGCCGGGAGCGGCCACTGCACTCCAGTCTGGGCGAGGGAGTGAGACTCCAACTCAAAAAACAAACAAACAAACAAACAAAAACAAAAGCAGAGCTGAGCACCAGGTGCTGGGCTGGGCTTATTTCATGTGGTCAGCAGGCTTGAACATTCACATAAACAAGTGCCTTACAAACACAGGAGAAGACCCACAGAAAGCCAGAGTAGGCTCTCCCAAAAAGAAAAGATCCTTTTAGGCCGGGCACAGTGGCTCATGCCTGTAATCCCAACACTTTGGAAAGGCAAGGTGGGAGGACTACTAAAGCCCAGGAGTTCAGGAACAGCCTGGCCAACACAGCTAGACTGTCTTTTGGCAAAAGATGAGAAAATTAGCCAGGCACGGCATGTACCTATAGTCCCAACTACTCGGGAGGCTGAGGCAGGAGGATCACCCAAGCCCAGGAGGTTGAGGCTGTGGTGAGCTGTGACCGTGACACAGTACTCCAACCTGGGCAACAAAGTGAGATCCCAACACAAAACAAACAAACAAACAAACAAATTATCCTCTAATGCAAATTTAACAGACATGAACTTTATCCTATTTTCTCAAAGAAAGTTATAGTTCAACCCAAAATAGAATAAACACAAGACAATCACTCAAAGGCAGAAGACCTACATGGCAGCCACTTATGGCCTCAACAGTGAGCAGCTACAGGATGCAGCAAGACCACAGGACAGTGACCACTTATGATCTGTCCTCTCCTCACCCCACCTCCACATACCTGCCCTGCACATCACTGCACTCATGAGCAAGGCTGTGACTGGAGTTTAATTCAACAAGCGCGTATCTAAGGATCAACAGTACGCCAAGAGTTGGAACGAGGAATCAGAATTACCAGAACCAAGCCCGTCCCTGAGCACCTGCACTGTAGCACACAAGGCAGACTGCAAATCCACTCAGGCCTAGCCAGCTTTTTCTTTACACAATATCCTTCTTTTTTTTTTTTTTTTTGAGTTGGAGTCTCACTCTGCCACTGAGTCTGAAGTATAGTGGCATGTTCCTGGCCATGGCAGCCTCCATCTGCTGGGCTCCAATGATCCTTCCACCTCAGCCTTCCAAGTAGCCAGAACTAGAGGCATGCGTTACCACGCCTGGTTAATTTTTGATTTATTGTAGAGACAAGGTCTCGGCAAGTTGCTCTGGTGGGTCTCGAACCCGCGGGCTCAGGCAATCCACTCGCCTCGGCCTCCCAAAGTGCTGGGATTACAGGCTGAGCCACCAAGCCTTCCTTCTTCTTTAACAGCTGACCAATGGACAACACAGATAGGAAATGCCAGGGTTCGCTATACCTGGATTTTCTCCCACCTCTGTCACCCCAAGACGTAAGACAAGCCTCTCCTCTCCTCTTCCTCCTCCTCAGCCACTCAACAAGAAGTCAGCAAAGTGAAGACCTTTATGATGACCCACTTCCTCTTTTTTTTTTGTGAGTCGGAGTCTCACTCTATCACCCAGAGACTGGAGTGCAGTGGCTGCTCCCGGCCACTGCAGCCTCGACCTGCTGGGCTCCGGTGATCCTTCCGCCTCAGTCTTCCGAGTAGCTGGAACTACAGGCGTGCACTACCACGCCCAGCTAATTTTTAATTTGTTGTAGAGATGAGGTCTCGTCAAGTTGCCCAGGAAGGTCTCGAACCCGTGGGCTCAGGCAATCCACTCACCTTGGCCTCCCAAAGTGCTGGGATTACAGGCTGAGCCACTGAGCCCGGCCTACCCACTTCCTCTTAATGAACAGTAAACACATTTTCTCCTCCTTGTGAGTTTATTTTTATTTTTAAAAATTTTTTAGATTTTATTTATTTATTTTTTGAGTTGGAGTCTCACTCTGTCGCCCAGACTGGAGTGCAG
>NW_007047442.1:72674-76703 GCF_000164805.1 Carlito syrichta
CCAAATAAAAAAAAAAAAAAAAAAAGAAACAGGGTCTCACTATGTTGCTTAGGATGGTCTTGAACTCCTGGGCTCAAGCAATCCTGCTTCAGCCTCCCAAAGATTGGGACTAGAGGTGTGAGTCACTGTATATGGCCAGCTCCCTATTTTTAAGACTGGTTTAAACTTGCTTAGACCAGAACATGTATTTGAAGACAACCAGAGGTAGCCATTATTTAAGAACATCAGGGCTGGGTGAGGTGGCTCACACCTGTAATCCCAACACTCTGGGAGGCTGAGGCAGGAAGATCGCTTAAGCTCAGGAGTTCGAGTCTGCTGTGAGTCATGACTGCCACTGAACCCCAATCTGGGTGACAGAGTAAGACCACGCAACTCAAAAAAAAAACAAACACCAGATAGTAGACATATCTTCATCATCTCAGACAGACATACCTTCATCGTCACTAGGGCTCTTTCCCTTTGACTTATCTTTCTCCTTATTCTTCTGCTTCGTCCTCGAGGTGCTAAAATAGTAAGTATTGCCTACAAGAAACAGGGAAAGGGTTTGACAATCAAGCTTTGCAACTGCAGAGGAAACACAGAATAGTGCATTTCTAAATAACCAAAGCAAAACAGAAACCACCTGGATACCTACCTACAACCATATTTAGAAATTTCAGGTAATAAGCATTCCTTCTATCACTCTCAGCATTGTGTTTACTAATTATAGAATAATAAACTATTTCAACTTCTGAAGTTAAATATCTTTGCTATTTAGCTAGGCTGGGCATGGTGGCTCACCCTGTTATCCCAGCACTTTGGGAGGCAGAAGCAAGAGAATCGCGAGCTCAGGGGTTCAAGACCAGCCTGGGCAACTTGGCAAGACCTCATTTCTACAATAAATCAAAAATTCAGGCCAGGCTAGGTGGCTCAGCCTGTAATCCCAGCACTTTAGGAGGCTGAGGTGAGTGGATTGCCTGAGCCGATGGATTCGAGACCTGCCTGGGCAACTATAATAAATAAAAAATTAACTGGGCATGGTAGCACGTGCCTATAGTTCCGGTTATTTGGAAGGCTGAGGTGGAAGGATTGCCGGAGCCCAGGAGGTCGAGGCTGCGATGGCCGGGAGCATGCTATTGCACTCCAGTTCGAGCGACAGAGTGACTTCAACTCAAAAAAAAAAATTAGCCAGGCATGGTGGTGTGTGCCTGCAGTCCCAGCTACTTGGAAGAATGAGGCCAAGGATTGCCTAAGCCCAGCAGGTTGAGGCTGCAGTGGCCGTAAGTGTGTCACTGTACTTTAGTCTAGGCAACAGAGTAAGAACTTAACTCAAAAAATAAATTTTTAAGCCAGGCTCGGTGGCTCAGCCTGTAATCTCAGCACTTTGGGAGGCTGAGATGAGTGGATTGCCTGAGACCACAGGTTCGAGACCCGGCTGGGCAACTTGGTGAGACCTCATCTCTACAATAAAAAAATCAAAAATTAGCTGAGTGTGGTAGTGCGCGCCTGTAGTTCCAGCTACTTGGAAAGCTGAGGCGGAAGGATCGCCGGTGCCCAGCAGGTCGAGGCTGCGGTGGCCGGGAGCGGCCACTGCACTCCAGTCTGGGTGACAGAGTGAGACTCAAACTCAAAAAAATAAAAAATAAAAAAATTTTAAAAAATAAATAAAATTTTAAAAATTAGTGAATATCAAGGAATAAAAATTAGTTATGAATAAAATTTTTTTATTTTTGAAAAAATATCACGAGTTTGTTGGAGAACAACTCCTTCAATATATGAAGTTGCTTTAAATCAATTTAAACAAACAGCACAAGTGGCTTTGGGATAAGCAGGAACAGCAGTAGGCCAACAGCCACCATCACCAAGACGGGCTGACATGAGACTCCTCATACAAAAGGCTTTGTTTCATCAGTCTGGACAAATCAGTGTGTAGAAATGGGAGAGGAGTCTCACAATCATGACCACCACTGCCATTTCTTCATAGAATTCAGAGATGCACAAAAGAAGTGACATGGATGCCACCTGCACACAACCTCAGGGATCAGAGGGCTGAGTCATCCTGCCTGAGTGCTGTGCTGCACACACGTGTAGGTCTCCACAAGAAGCCAGCAGTGGATGCACAACTTGCCAGGTCGCTGCCCATGGGCAGTGGAGGCCACGTGTGGGCACCAGGCTGTCCAATGCAAGCTAGGAGCTGAGATATTTTACTTTCCCCTGCTCCAACCGGCTAAAAAGGGGAATGAAACTACAGATTCAATCCTTAAGATGCTATAATTTGAAGTCAAGAGACAGAAGAATGACACCACATTTTATTAAATGGTGCAACTCCATTTAAGAGCAAATTGCTCTTAGGGTATTTTCAGTTACCTTCTGAATATAAAACATTTGAAGCTACTTTGTAGATCCTCACGAAACATTCCTGGAACTGGTTACATAACATAAAAAGTCTTTTTCTTTTTTTTTTGAGTTGGAGTCTCACTCGGTCACCCAGACTGGAGTGCAGTAGCTGCTGCCGGCCACCGCAGCCTCGCCTGCGGGGCTCCGGTGATCCTTCTGCCTCAGCCTTCTGAGTAGCCGGAATTACAGGCATGCGTTACCACGCCCGACTGATTTTTTGATTTATTATAGAGATGAGGTCTCGCTGCCCAGGCGGGTCTCAAACCCGCGGGCTCAGGCAATCCACTCACCTCAGCCTCCATAGGCGTGGGATGACAGGCTGAGCCGCCGAGCCCGGCTGACTTTCCTATTTTTTGCAGAGCCGATGCCTTGCTGTGTTGCTTAGGTTGGTCTTGAACTGCTGGGCTCGAGCAGTCCTCCAGCCTCAGCCTTGCAAAGTACATGAACCACTATGCCCGGCCCGGCCTGCAGGTCTGTAAGACAGATGCCGCCTAGTGCGTTCTTGGAAACTTCTCCAGCAATCCAGGACGGTTTATACTCACTGGGTTTTGCCAGCCTGAACCCAAGTTGCACATACTGGTAATGTCAGGGGAGCTTGGTGTTCTCTTGGGACTTCAGTTTCCAGAGACACCAGGAAGCGGGGAGGAGGAGCAGGCTGTCATCTGATGACATCTTAGAGAACTCGCAACAGGAAAAACGAGACTCGTTTTATAAAGGATCATTTGAACAATATGGTCAAGTTTGCATAAAGAGAATTGCTTTGTGTGTTTCATGAAGAAGGTGCTCAGAAAGGCCAAGTGGGCTTCTCCCACCCGAAAGACAAGCCTAGATCTTTCCTCCGATTTCAGTTTTCCATCACACACACACCAGGCCTTTAACTTCTGCCGCTCAGGAAAATTAAGTCCACTTATCCTGGTTACATCTACCGATTTAAAAGAAATAAAAACGGGCTGGGCTCGGTGGCTCATGCCCATAATTCCAGCCCTTTGGGAAGCTGAGGTGAGAGAATTGCCTGAGCCCAAGGGTTTGAGACCAACCACTGGCAACCTCATCTCTACAATAAATGAAATAATCAGCCAGGTGTGGTGGTGTGTGCCTGTAGTTGCAGCTACATGGAAGGCTAAAGCGGGAGGATCACCTGAGCCCAGCTGGAGGCTGTGGTAGCTGTGAGCATGCTACTGCCCTCCAGCCTGAGCAACAGAGCGAGACTCAAACTCAAACTCAAAAAAAAAAAAAAAAAGGAACATGAGTGAACTAGGGATTCAGGGAGCATCTTACACATATGAACTCACAACAATTTATCAGGAGGCAGAGAGACCAGCTGAAAGGCTGCAGGACTGTGACGCAGGGCGATGCGACCAGGGTAGGGGTGGTGGCCGTGGGTGAGGAACAGGAGGATGTGACAGACGCCGGTCTAGGTGAGTGCCTGGAACACTGCCTGAAGGTGCTTGCAGTGGGCTCTCCTAGCCGCAGAGGGAGTCTGGAAGCCGTCCACTCTCTAAGCGGAGGTTCAGCTGGGGACGGCCGGCACCCCCCTCAGGCCAGGGAACGCGGTCGCCAGGTAGTGCTGCCTAGATGACCGCCCTGCCTAGAAGGCGTGTTCTGAACCAGGGAATGTGTTCCTCCAGGCCAGGCGAACACCCTTCCCGAGGG
>NW_007047442.1:76723-77177 GCF_000164805.1 Carlito syrichta
CCTCAGCCTCCCAAAGGCGCGGGATTACAGGCTGAGCCACCGAGCCCAGCTGTGATTTTTCTTAGTAGTTTTCCTGTCAATGTCAAACTAGCAACATTATCCTAATATAGTCATAAAGGTCATGGGCTCTGCTTGTCAGATAAAGAAAACAACCGGGCTGGGCTCAGTGGCTCAGCCTGTAATCCCAATACTTTGGGATGCTGAGGAGAGTGGATTGCCTCAGCCCACAAGATTGAGACCAGTCCAGGCAACTTGGCGAGACCTTGTCTCTATAACAAATAAAAAAATTAGCCGGGTATGGTAGCGTGTGCCTCTAGTTCTGGCTACTTAGAAGGCTGAGGCACAAGGATCACCGGAGCCCAGCAAGTCGATGCTGGGGTGGTCGTGAGTGTGCCACTGCACTCCAGCCTGGGCAACACAGTGAGACTCCAACTCAAAAAAAAAAAAAAGAAAA
>NW_007047442.1:77197-80342 GCF_000164805.1 Carlito syrichta
ACTCCAGTCTGGGTGACAGAGTAAGACTCCAACTCAAAAAAAAAAAAAAAGAAAAGAAAAAGAAAATAATCTCTGGACTGGGCACAGTGATTCACACCTGTATCCCAGCACTTTGGGAGGCAGAGGTGAGAGAAATGCCTAAGCCCACAGGTTCAAGACCAACCTGGGCAACTTCGCGAGACTCTCTCTACAACAAATCAAAAAAAGTTGGCCAGGCTTGGTGGCTCAGCCTGTAATCCCAATACTTTGGGAGGCTGAGGCGAGTGGATTACCTGAGCCCAGGGGTTCGAGACTATCCCAGGCAATTTGGCAAGATCTCGTCTCTACAATAAATAAAAAAAATTAGCCAGGCGTGGTAGCACACACCTGTAGCTCTGGCTACTTGGAAGGCTAACGTGAAAGGATCGCCAACACCCAGCAGGTCAACACTGGGGTGGCCATGAGTCTGCCACTGCACTCCAGTCTGGGCGACAGAGTAAGACTCAAACACATACAAAAGTAGCTGAATGTGGTGCCACACAGCTGTAGTTCCAGCTACTTGGAAGGCTGAGGTGAAAGGATCGCCTGAGCCCAGCAGATTGAGGCTGCCCTGGCCATGAGCATGCCACTTACTCCAGCCTGGGCGACAGTTAAGACCCTGACTCAAAAAAAAAAATAAAGAGAAAAACAAAACTGCTTCTGACTTGTCACTTGTCTTTCAGTAGATACATACCTAAAAGCTGCCAGAGTCTGACTGGATTGTGAACTAGATGTTGTTTCAACAGCAATCCACAGATTCCTCCAAAGGCAGGGGCTAGAGGTCGCCACTGCAAGCCCTGGAAGAAAGTCCAGCACTGAGGGTCACACCAACACCACCAGGCACCACAGCAATGCCAACTAGAAGCCTGTTGTGAAAGTTCAAACACTAATTTCTTTCTAACATTTACATTGCCCTGAAACGGGAACTAATGGTCTGCCCATTATGTCACAGCTTTAAGATAATGTGGGCTAGGAACAGTGGCTCAAACCTGTAATCTAGTATTTTGGGAAGCCGAGGCGAGAGGATTGCCTGAGCCCCGGGGTTTGAGATCAGCCTGGGCAACTTGGTGAGATCTCATCTCTACAATATATAAAAAAATTAGCCAGGCGTGGTAGCGCGCACCTGTAGTTCCAGCTACTTGGAAGGCTGAGGCGGAAGAATTGCTGAAGCCCAGCAGGTCAAGGCTGCGGTGGCCAGGAGTGGCCACTGCACTCCAGTCTGGGTGACAGAGTGAGACTCCAACTCAAAAAAAGAAAGAAAGAAATCAACTGGGCATGGTAGCGCACACCTCTAGTTTCAGTTACTTGGAAGGCTGAGACGAAAGGGCAGCCTGAGCCCAGCAGGTCAATGCTGGGGTAGGCTGTGAGCGAGTCACTGCATTACAGCCTGGGTGAGAGAGTAAGACTCTAACTCAAAAAAAAAAAAAAAAAAAAGAATATGGAAATGCCAAAGCCAGTGGGCAAGTCCCACAAGTCACAGCAGCACTGGTTGCCACCCTTGAGCAGGAGGGACCAGTCAGCATCCCAAGGACCACAGTGATTGCCCAGCCTTTTTGCTCCTGCCCACGCCAGTGACTCCAGACACTAAAGTTGTTTCTGAGTCTGTTTTCAGTGTTCTTTTGTTTTTGAGTTGGAGTCTGTCTGTTGCCCAGGCTGGAGTGCAAATAGCACTCTCACGGCCACCATGGGCTCGACCTGCTGGGCTCAGGTGATCCTTCCGCCTCAGCCTTCTAAGTAGCTGGAACCACAGGTGTGTGCTACCACACCCAGCTAATTGTTTTATTTATTGTAGAGATGAGGTCTTGCCAAGTTGCCCAGGCTGTTCTCGAAACCCTGGTCTCAGGCAATCCTCTTGCTTCGGCCTCTCAAAGTGCTGGGATTACAGGCTTAAGCCACCACGTCCAGCCAGCATTCTCCTTTTAAGATAACAATTTCTAGCCGGGTTCGGTGGCTCAGCCTGTAATCCCGCGCTTTGGGAGGCTGAGATGAGTGGATTGCCTAAGCCCACGGGTTCGAGAGCCACCTGGGCAACTTGGTGAGACCTCATCTCTACAATAAATCAAAAAAAAAAACAAAAAAAACTAGCCGGGTGTGGTAGCGTGCGCCTGTAGTTCCGGCTACTTGGAAGGCTGAGGTGGAAGAATCGCCGGAGCCCAGCAGGTCGAGGTTGTGGTGGCCAAGGAGCAGCAACTGCACTCCAGTCTGGGTGACAGAGTGAGACTCCAACAAAAAAAAAAAAAAAAGATAACTATTTCTGCACACCTATAGCTCCAGCTATCTGGAAGGCTGACATGGAAGGATTGCCAGAGTCCAGCAGTGGGGTGGCCATGAGAGTGCCGCTGCACTCCAGCCTGGGAAATGGAGTGAGACTCCGACTCAAAAAAAAAAAAAAATAATAATAATAATAAGATAACCATTTCCCACTTTGATGTGTCTTATGTTAGATCAATGAACCAATTTAATTTTTTCTATCTCTGTGTCATTGCCTAATTTCTTCCCCCTCAGCTACCCCCTGCTTTGCTGTTGCCATGAAGAGATAAAATGCCTTGCTCGATGTTCTTTCCTAAGGAGTACATTCCATGTAATTCCATGTAACAGGATGAACATCCCGTAGTCCAGGCAACTCACTGACCCCGTTAATTACTGCTGCTACTCCTGGCTCACTGATGGCCAGGAAGTCACATAAGGGAGGGTCACAGAGTGTGTGCTGGGCCCAACGAATGGGTAACGTCAGTGTTAGATCAAGCAGAAACTGTTTGCCTGGCGCTGTGGCTCATACCTGTCATCCCAGCACTTTGGGAGGTTGAGGCAAGAGGACTGCCAGAGCCCATGGGTTCAAGACCAGCCTGGGCAACTTGGCGAGACCTCATCTCTACAGTAAATCAAAAATTGGCCGAGCATAGTGGCTCATGCCTGTAATCCTAGCACTTTGGGAGGCTGAGGCAAGAGGACTGCCTGAGTCCAGGGGTTCGAGAGCAGCCTGGGTAACTTGATGAGAATTGCAATACAACTAGCTTCTACAATAAAACAAAAAATTAGCCAGGTATGGTGGCATGTGCCTGTAGTTCCAGCTACTTGGAAGGCTGAGGCAGAAGGATCACCTGAGCCCAGCAGGTTGAGGCTGCAG
>NW_007047442.1:80362-80841 GCF_000164805.1 Carlito syrichta
AAAAAAAAAAAAAAAAAGTAAAACGCATCCAGGAGCAGCTGACAGTGCCTGTCAGCCCAGCATTTTGGAAGGCGGAGGAGAGAGGACTGCCTGAGCCCAGAGGTTCAAAACCAGTCTGGGAAACTTGTCAAGACCTCGTCTCTACAATAAATCAAAAAATCAGCCAGGCATGGTGGCATGCATCTAATTCCAACCACCAGGGAAGCTGAGGCAGAAGGATCGCCTGAACCCAGCAGGTCAAGGCTGCTGTGGCCATGAGCGTGTCCCTGCAATCCAGACTGGGTGAAAGAGTGAGACTCCAAATCAGGAGGAAAAAAAAAAAGAAAGAGGACAAAGCTGGGTGTGGTGGCTCATGACTGTGATCCTGAGCACTTTGGGAGGCTGAAGCAAGGGGACTACTTGAGTCCATGGATTTGGGGCCAGCCTGGGCAACTTGGCGATACCTCATCTCTACAATAAATCAAAAAATTAGCTGGGCG
>NW_007047442.1:80861-86498 GCF_000164805.1 Carlito syrichta
AGAAAAAAAAAGATGAAAACGCAGCTACAAAAGCCTCCTGACGGCCGCTCAGCAGCAGCCACGGCTCGGAGGCACTGGAGGTCCTGTGGTCCCTCCGGTGGATGCGAGCGATCCGCAGAGTAGGCGCTGGTGAAACCCTCCCCGGATACGATGTTAAAAGCCCAGGACACCACACGGGGCCGGGAAGAAACGAGCTAGGCCCGGGAAGAAACGAGCTAGGCCCGGGGCGAGTCTAGCATCCAGTTCTCCAGGGGAGCCCAGCAGGAGGCCGAGGCTGGAGGGGGTGCGTGGCCGCCCGGGGGGCTGCCCCCATGAGCGCAAAGGTCACGGAGGCGGCGACCTTCGGGGGTCCGGGGCGCCGGGGGCTGGGACGCCGAGGGGGTTACCTGCAGAGCTCGGCCTCCAGCCCCGGAGAGACCCCCCGGAAGCTCGTGGGCCAAGTGTGGCCGCCTCCTCCCGGGCCTGGCGGAGAGACCTGGGCTCCGGCCCCAGCCTGGACCCCACAGCCGCCCGGAACCACCAGGACCCGGGCCCTGGCGGAGAGCCCGCAGTAGCAGCAGCGCGGCCGCCATGATGGCCTGGAACCCTCGCCTGCGCGTCCGGGATCCTCCTGGCGCTCCTGCGCGGTCAGAGAGGGCGGGGCCTTCTCCGGCGCCTGCGCGGTCGGGCGGGCCTCCTCAGAGCGCCTGCGCGGTCGGTGCTTTCCCCCGCCCCCGCGTCCGGCGTCGGGGGCCGCTACCCGCCTCTCCCCAGTCAGCCTTGGTCTTGCTCGCCGTCCCCCCGAGCCTGCGACAGGCTGAGCGCTCTAGACATTCTCGACGCCCCTGTTTCGCTTCCAGGGCCTGACGTGGGTCGTGGCCGCGCGGTCCCGCTCCCCGGCGCTGGGGGACGGGGGGGTCGCGCCCTAGCGGCGGGCAGCGGGACCCAGGCGAGGGGCGGGAGTGCTGGCCATGGGGGGCCCGATTTGGGCTTCCTGCCGGCGGAGGCCTGGGGAGCGCCGTCCCAGACAGGAAGGCGACCGTCGTTCCCTCCTGGAGGAGCCCGAGAGCAGAAGAGCCGAAGCCGCCGCAGGAAGGGCCGCTCCGGAGGAGCGCGAGAGGCGGGCGCCGGCGCCCCGCAGCCGGCTGGGAGACCCCTGCGCGCATACCCCGCTCTGTGCAGACTGCCTGGCAAAACTCCCGTCCTGTCCCTCAGGGGCCTCTCCGGGGAGGGCCTGCCCAGCCCGGCGGGGGTCACCCAGTTCGTGGGAAGCAAGTCGGGATTCAGGGGGAGGGAGCTGCTCTGCCTGAGTCAGGGCCAGGGGGAGTCAGGATGCAGGGGGAGGGAGCTGCTCTGCCCCGTGTCTGCAGCTCTGGGGGAGACGTCACTCTGGCTTCCCAACTCTCAGTCCTCAGCCCCCCACCTTCTCAGACCCTTAGGTCGGTGCTGACGGCTCAGCTCTGTGCCTGCCGATTGCCTGCAGCGGCAAAGCTTGTTTAGGAAGAGCATATTCTACTGCCTTACAGAGGCAGGGTGGCGGCAACTCTGCGTCTGCTTCCCAAGGCCATGACAGGATGCCCTGTGCCCATCCCTGAGTGCAGACCAGTACCTGCTCCACACAGCATTTCGCAGTCACAACCCTGGGGAGGGAAGGCTTTTCACATCTCCATTTCCCAGACGAGGAAACAGATTCAGAAGAATGAAAAATCAAGACATGATGGAGCATCTCCGCTTGTCTGACGGTTCTGGTTGCCACTCTATCCACCCTTAAGACTAGACTGTAGAAGTTTTGTGTAGAAACCCCTTCCCTCAGTCCCAAAGGCAGAGAGTTTAAGTGTCCTGAGTGTAGGTGGCTAGGGGGTTTCCTGTGGCTCTGTGGAGAGGGCGCCTGGCCCAGGGCTGCCTGTTTTCACAGCTGCACCGCTTTCCTTGTTTCTGGTGGTGGTGTTCTACAATCTGCCTTCACAGCCAGTCCATCCTTCCCCCTTCCTCCTCCACTATTTTTTCTTTCTCTGGTTAAAAGGCACAAGATGGACTCGGTCAGCCAGTGATACCCTGTCACTGGACCGCCCACGCTTGTCTTACAGCTCCCTGTGTCCTGCCCTCACCCTAGCCCCAGCCTCCTCCAAAAAGGGTTTCTCATGCCCTAGGACGTGTCCAGGCATGACACAAATGAATTTGGATGTGTTTGCAAGAGTATGAGATGAGATCCTATTAATATTGTCTGAAATAAAATCGTTACTGCAGACTAGCCTCCTTCTCTGGCGATTCATCAGAAGCAGTGGGTGTTGGCAAGAGGAGCCTTGGGAAAGAGCGATGGATCCCTTCCTAGGCCTGTGACCTCATAGGTGATTAACTTCCCCAAGCCTCAATGTTCTCACCAGTGAGATGGGGATGGTAATTACCTGCAAGGCAGGCTAATGTCAGCCTTGGGTTTCCCACAGGTTCTCATGGAAATAAAATGCAGTATGTGGAAGGGCAGCTTTTCTCTTTTTTTTTTTTTTTTTTGAGTTGGAGTTTCACTCCGTCGCCCAGACTGGAGTGCAGGGGCACTCTCCCAGCCACCGCAGCCTCAACCTGCTGGGCTCTGGTGATCCTTCTGCATCAGCCTTCCAAGTAGCCGGAACTACAGGTGTGCGCTACCACGCCCGGCTAATTATTTTTTGATTTATTGTAGAGACGAGGTCTTGCCAAGTTGCCTCGGCGGGTTTCGGACCCACGGGTTCAGGCAATCCACTCCCTCGGCCTCCCAAAGTGCTGGGATTACAGACTGAGCCACCAAACCTGGCCCTTCTTTTTTTTTTTTTTGAGTTAGAGTCCCTCACTCTGTTGCCCAGGCTGGAGTGCAGTGGCATGCTCACGGCCACTGCAACTTGGACCTGCTGGGCTCAGGGGATCCTTCTGCCTCAGCCTTTCAAGTAGCTGGAACTACAGGTATGTGCCACCACACCTGGGAATTTTTTTTTTAACTGCAGAGACGGATCTCGCCAAGGTGCCTAGTCTGGTCTTGAGCCTGCGGGCTCAGGCAATCCTCTCATCTTGGCCTCCCACAATGCTGGGATTATAGTCATGAACCACTGCCCCTGGCTGAGACAGCTTTTTAACCAGGAAGCTGGCAAGAGAAAGGAGGGAAAGGAGATGGGAGACAGTATTTGCTTCTCAGACTCATGTATAACAGCTAGGCTTTGAGGGCTGCTGTGTCCCAGGCCCTGCAGGTGAGCAGTGACTGTGACTCACTGCAGTGACAGGGAGCAGAGGCTGGCATCGCCTCATGCAGTAGGGACTTTGTGTGGGGATCTAGGTGCTCCTTGATTCTGCCCAAGAAAAGAAGGATCTAAGACAGCATGGTGGGTGGTGCATCTGTCCACTGTTAGGATGTGTCTTCCCTCCGCCCAGCACCCATCATGCCCTCTATTCTTTCTCCACTTCCTGACTCCTGTTGACGCATTTGCATTTCCTTGTGACCCCTCCTCAGCCCTCTGAACTCTGTACCCCAGGACATCTTGGCCTGGCTTCCCTCACCACCAGTTCCCTGATGTTTGCCAGAGGCCATCTCAGGGTGGTTCCTGTTTCAGTCAGGGCACTGTCAGGCCTCAGAGCTATCCTGACCCCAGTGTCTGGGGTAGCCCTTTCCTCCTGGGCCTGAGAAAGAAGGTGAGTACCTACCTCCACCCCATTTCTCCATTGACAGAAGAGTCCTGGGCTGTGTGCCCTGCTCCAACAGTGGATGAGGGCTCCTGGCAGGCCACTCTGGGATCCTCAGCTGCCTTATCTGTAAACAGTGATGGGGCTTGGGTACTGTGGAGGCAGAAGAAGCTGGTCTTGTAGGTCTTTCCTAGCTTTAAGATCTCAACTTCCTTATTATTATCTGAGCGAGGAATTATGTCCTTGCTTCCTCCCACCTTGGGCAGCAGCCTAGCATCTCACCTTTTCTTCTTCTCGAACGTGGTTGCTTGCACAGCTTCCCTGGCGTCTTCAGCTCTGGGACTGCTGCACACATAAGTGCCATACCACAGTCACAGCTGGCGAGCTGTCCTGCTGCAGCTAAGCCATGCAGGCAGCAGCCAGATACACATCCAGCGTTGGGATGTCTTCCATAGAATGTGCTACCTCGTGGAAAGTTTGAATAAGCAAGTTAATCATGGTGCATTTTGGTAAATTTTGTTTCTGAACTAAAGATCTTTCTTAGAAAATAATTTCTTCTAATTAGTCAGGCATGGTAGCATGCGCCTGTGGTTCCAGCTACTTGGAAGGCTGAGCCCAGCACATTGAGGCTGCGGTGGCCGTGAGCGTGCCACTGCACTCCAGCCTGGGCAACAGAGTGAGACTTACAAAAAAAATGAAAATAAGACAAATGGGCTGTTGGCCTGTCCAAGTTCTTTGACCACTGGGGGCCTGCACTGGCTGGAAACCTAGGGCCCCTCATTCCCCAGTGAGAGTTCAGATTCCCCCAACAGGCCTGTGGCCAGGAGGGAAGGGACATCTCTGGGTGTTCAACTGATACCCACTCCCAAAAGCAGCTTGACATGTCTCTGACCCCAGGGGGATTTGTTAGAGTGATAAGATGTTTGAGGCAAGCAAAGTCTGGGGGGCTGTCCCTGTCTGCAGCTGAACTTACCGTGCAGTCAACAGTGTTCCCTATCTGCTTGTCTCAAGGTGTAGTCCACAATCAGATTGGTTGTATCTTCACTGTGTGATTCACAGCCTCCAACTATCATTGCCACCAACTATCAGCAGCACTGGTCCCTGATGCCTGCTGGACAGAACTTGTGACTAGGTCACAGGTTATCACTGGCTCATCTTGGCTCCCGGTGGCCCATGGCCATGACAGGTTTTCAGCAAATCAGGTGGACTTGCTGCTGTGGAATCCCCACAAGTCACGCTGGAATGGGGACAGCCACGACCACCGCGCAGAGGTTCACAGCAAGTATGGGAGCCTCACTCCAGCCCTGGCTGTCCACAGGATGAAAGAAACTTTGCTTTGGTCCACTAAGAACTTCCAGGTCCCTGTTCTGAGATGGCCAGTGCACTCTCAGATGTCTTGTAACACAGAACTGAAAGAGAATTGTTCCAAGGGAGGACTAGAAAGCAGAAGAACCAGGGAAGTACCAGAGCGCTATTGCCCCAAAGTGGACATCAAGGAAGTAAGGAGAGAATGGGCTTTTGGGGCGGCTGCAGAGGACGAGGAAACTGGAGGGAAACTTATAGGATAACACGGGTTGTCTTTAGCAGAGGTACTGCATAACCACCCAGCATAGAGCAATGTTCTGGGTGCTTGGGGCACAGCAGGGAACAGAGGAATAATGCCTATCTTCAGTGAGCTTCCCTTCTATTAAGGGGAGAGATACAAAAAATAAGTCATGTTAACAAACACATAGTGTGCGAGAAGGCATGAGCGGGCATGGAGACCAGGCCTGCAATGGGCAGTCAGGGCAGACTTCACAGGAGGGGACTTTTTTTGTGTGTGTATGAGTTGGGGTCTCACTCTGTTGCCCAGGCTGGAGTGCAGTGGCACACTCGGGGTCAACCCAGTGTCGACCTGCTGGAAGGGAATTACTTATTTATTTATTAAAGTTATCATTTTTATTTTATTTTTTATTTTTTTGAGTTGGAGTCTCACTCTGTCACCCAGTCTGGAGTGCAGTGGCTGCTCCCGGC
>NW_007047442.1:86904-88026 GCF_000164805.1 Carlito syrichta
GCTGGAAGGGACTTTTTAAAATATTGTGGGCAAGCGGGCTCGGTGGCTCAGCCTCTAATCCTACGCCTTTGGGAGGCTGAGGTGAGTGGATTGCCTGAGCCTGCGGGTTCGAGATCCGCCTGGGCAACTTGGTGAGACCAGTCCAGCAGGTCGAGGCTGCGGTGGCCGGGAGCGGCCACTGCCCTCCAGACTAGGTGACAGAGTGAGACTCCAACTCAAAAAAAACAAACAAAAAAATATTGTAGGCCAGGCACAGTGGCTTACACCTGTAATCCCAGCACTTTGGGAGGTTGAGGTGGGAGGTTTATTTGAGCCCAGGAGTTCGAGAGCAACCTGGGAAACATGGCAAGACCTTGTTGCTACAAAATCTTTAAGAAATTAGCAGCTGGGCTCGGTGGCTCAGCCTGTAATTTTAGCACTTTGGGAGGCTGAGGCGAGTGGATTGCCTGAGCCCGTGGGTTTGAGACTAGGCTGGGCAACCTGGCGAGACCTTTTAAAATAAAAATTTTTTTAAATAGCCAGACATGGTAGCACACGTCTGTAGTTCCAGCTACACAGAGGGCTGAGGCGGAAGGATCGCTGGAACCCAGAAGGTCGATGCTGGGGTGGCCGTGGCGTGCATGCCACTGCCCTCCAGCCTGGGCGAAGGAGTGAGACTCCAACTCAAAAAAAAATTAGCTAGGTGGCTGGGCTCGGTGGTTCAGCCTATAATCCCAGCACTTTTGGGAGGCCAAGGCGAGTAGATTGCCTGAGTCTGTGGGTTTGAGACCAGCCTGGGCAACTTGGCGAGACCTCGTCTCTACAATAAATTAAAAAATTAGCTGGGTGTGTTAATGCATGCCTGTAGTTCTGGCTACTTGGAAGGCTGAAGCAGAAGGATTGCTGAAGCCTAGGAGGTCGACGCTGAGGTGGCCAAGAGTGTGCCACTGCATTCCATCCTGGGTGAAAGAGCGAGACTCAAATTTAAAAAAAAAATTAGCTAGGCATGGTGGTGAGCACCTGTAGTCCCAGCTACTCAGGAGGCTGAAGCAGGAGGATCTCCTGAGCCCAGGAGGTGGAGGCTGCAGTTAGCCATGGTCGTTCCACTGCACTTCAGCCTGGGTGACAGAGTGAGACCGCAAC
>NW_007047442.1:88046-89325 GCF_000164805.1 Carlito syrichta
GTAGTTCTAGCTACTTGGAAGGCTGAGGTGGAAGGATCGCTGGAGCCCAGCAGGTCGAGGCTGCAGTGGCCTGAGTGTGCCACTTCCCTCTAGCCTGGGTGGCAGAATGAGACTCCTACTCAAAAAAAAAAAAAATCAAAACCATGGTAGCACACGCTTGTAGTTCTGGCTACTTGGAAGGTTGAGGTGGAAGGATCGCTGGAACCCAGCAGGTCGAGGCTGGGGTGGCCATGAGTGTGTCAGACCTGCTGGGGTGGCCATGAGTATGCCACTGTACTCCAGCCTGGGTGATAGAGTGAGACTCCAACTCAAAAAAAAAAAAAAAGAATGCGAGCCAGGCATGGTGGCTCATACCTATAATCCAGCACTTTGGGAGGCTGAGGTGAGAGGATTGCCTGAGTCCTGGGGTTAAAGACCAGCCTGGGCAACTTGGCGAGATGTCATTTCTACAATCAATAAAAAAAATTAGCCGGGAATGATGGCACATGCCTGTGTTTCCAGCTACTTGGAAGGCTGAGGCAGAAGGATCACCTGAGCCCATGAGGTCGAAGCTATGGTGGCCTTGAGCATGCCTCTGCACTACAGCCTGGGCAACAGAGTGAGACTCCAACTGAAAACAAAACAAAACACTAGAATGAGGGGCAGGAGCAGAGGGCAGAGCAACCTTCAGGACAGGAGAGGCTTCCCAGGGGTACGTGGCTGAAGAACAGCCCATCAGTGTGGCTGGATGGGAGGGAGCAGTGGCAGGCTGCGGGTCAGGACAGGGTGTGCAGGGGACTCCAATGGTGAGAGTAGAGGAGGATTTCAGGCCAAGGACTGATAAGATCTGTTACGAAAACATCACTTTGAGGCCGCCGGATGTGGTGGCTCACTCCTGTAATTCCAGCACCTTGGGAGGCTGAGGCAAGATAGCTTGAGTCCAGGAGTTTGAGATCAGCTAGACAACTTGGCAAGACCGCAAGACCGTATCTCTAAAAACAAAAATTTAAAAAATCAGGCATGGTGTTGCATGCCTGTAGTCTCAGCTCCATGGGAAGTTGAAGCAGAAGGACTGCCTGAGTCCAGGAGGTCAAGGCTGCAGTGAGTTGTGATTGTGCCACTGCACTCTAGGCTGCACAACAGAGTGAGATCCCAACTCAAAAAAAGAGAGAAAAAGAAAAAGCAGCCAGGCTCAGTGGCTCAGCTTATGATCCCGTGCCTTAGGAGGCTGAGGTGAGTGGATTGCCTGAGCCCGTGGGTTCAAGATCCACCTGGGCAACTTGGTGAGACCTCATCTCTA
>NW_007047442.1:89345-94236 GCF_000164805.1 Carlito syrichta
TGTAGTTCCAGCTACTTGGAAGGCTGAGGTGGGAGGATCGCTGGAGCCCAGCAGGTCGAGACTGTGGTGGCCAGGAGCAGCCACTGCACTCCAGTCTAGGCGACAGAGTGAGACTCCAACTCAAAAAAAAATACACACAAAAAAAAAACAAAGAAAAAGAAAAAGAATCGTGTTGTCTGCTGGTTGGAGAATAGATTCTAGAAAGGCCAGAAATGGGAAGAGGGAGAGTGGTGGTAGGGGAGGAAGGAGAGAGGAGGAAGGAGAGCCCGCGGGAGGAGGGGTGGGCCCTCCAGGGGGCACCAGGTCTCTGATCCAGAGCTCGGCCCAGGAAAAGATAAGGCCATGGAGCCCAGTGTCCAGTATCGGCAGCTGCTGGCACAGGGGCACCCGCACTCACCCGGCACCAGAAGGCTGATGGCCCACACAGGCTCAGGCAGAAGTGGCCGGGTGCAGGGTCAGTGTGGCTTTCTTTTCATTGTAACTTAAAGGGCTGCTCTGGCATGCCTACATAAAGTGTGACCCATGGCCTGCTTGAGATCCCTCACCTCACAGACCCTTCGACAAACAGAGGCACACTGGTGGATTCAGGCTGGTGACTGGGATCCCCCTTGAGACTCTCAGGGGAGCGCATGCCTTTCTGGTTTCTGGAATGGTCACTAGCTGGGGCTGGGGCCGAGGGCCATTCAGGCTGAGGGTGTTTGGAGCCAGGAGGACACTTTGGCTTTCTTTGTACCTGAATCACAGGAGCAATGTGGGCTTTACCACCTTGGTCCCTGACGGTTTGTTACACTGGCCTCAGGGCAGCTCTGGATGAGGTTACAAAAGGTAACAAGTTCCATCAGCTGATCACTCATCCCTACTCAACAAGGGAAGCACTAAAGCACTTGTCCAGGACAATCTAAGCATAGAGAATATAGTTGTTTCCTGGGTCTGGAGGAGCTGGGCTCACTGCAGTGTGCAGACTGCCTGGGATCACGCAGCACGATATCCAGTCATTTAAAACCAAAACACAGGAACAGCCTGTGATTTAAGCACTACACTGAACTCATATAACATCTATTCTTTAATTTTCTAAAAATTTTTTAGTCTTTTCTCAATTTTTATTTATTCTAGAGTTGGGTCTATTTTTTCCCAGGCTGGTCTCAAACTCCTGGCCTCTGGGGACCCTCCTGTCTTAGCCTCCCAAAGTGCTGGGATCAAAGGTGTGAGCCACTGTACCCAACCCCAAAACAAATTTTAAAGTTGCAAAGTAAAACCAGGTTTCAGTGACATTTACTAATCTAAATACTACTGAGCACCTATGCTGTCCCTCATTTCACATTACCATGTAATGAAAGGCACTTGCACACATAAAACACTGTCTCTTCCACCTCTTCCAGGCTGAGAACTAGAGAAGCAGGCAGGTACCGGGTGGCTCTCAGGCTGAGTGTGACACCTGGGTCTCAGTGACATTCAAGTTTCTGCAGCCCAGACCTCCTCTCTTCCCACACATAGCAAACCTGCCACAAAGACCTCTGCTTCTCATGGCCCACAGGTGCGAAGGTGACACACGGGACAGTCTAGGGACTATGTGCCAACCACCAGTCTGCTGAAGCCCAGTCAGGGTCTGTCTCTGCACACTGCCTTTCGCCATCTCCCGAGACTCCCTGGGCTTCTGCTAACTGAGGCATGTATCCCTCCTCACACTGCCTGGTGCTACCTGACTCCATCTCCAACCCGAGGGCCCCAGAACACCCTCCCCACTGCCAAATGCCAGTGCTGTAATTGCGCCTCTGACACCCATGCATTGGCCTGACCTGCAAGGACCCCAGCACAGTGCTTTGGTTTTTTTTTGAGTCAGAGCCTTACTTTGTTGCCTAGGCTGGAGTGCAGTGGCATGCTCACCACCATTGTAGCCTCGACCTGCTGGGTCCAGCCTTCCAAGTAGCTGGAACTACAGGCGTGTGCCACCACACCGAGCTAATGTTTTGGTTTATTGTAGAGACAAGATCTCACCATGTTGCTCAGGATGGTTTCGAACGCCTAAACTCAGGCAATCCTCTTGCCTTCGCCTTCCAAAGTGCTGGGACCACATGTGTGAGCCACCATGCCTAGTTTTTTTTTTTTTTGAGTCGGTATCTCATTCTGTTTTCCAGGCTGGAGTGCAGTGGCATGCTCACGGCACCTGTGGACTCGACCTGCTGGGCTCAGGTGATCCTTCCGCCTCAGCTTTCCAAGTAGCCGGAACTATAGGCATGTGCCACCATGCCCAGTTGATTTTTTTTATTTATTGTAGAGACAAGGTCTCGCCATTTTGCTCAGGATGGTCTTGAACCCCTGAGCTCAGGCAATTCTCTCGTCTCTGCCTCCCAAAGTGCTGGGACTACATGTGTGACCCACCGTGCCCAGCTAGCACAGCGCTTTGGACATGGGGGTCCCCTCCATATTCAATAACTGGAGTATTGCAGGATGAGTACTGAATAAAGTATGGAATGACATTCCCAGCCTTGCTCTGTGGGCCTCTGTTTTGCAATAATAGTTAACACTTCTACTGTGTGTGTGAGCACTGCTCTAACATGTTGGCTGTGTTCATCTTCATGAGAATCCTTCCTGGTAGGTGCTGTCACGGGCCCATGGTGAGTGGGGACACTGCAGTCCTCCAAGACAGATGCCTGATCCAAGGGGGATGGTCAGTAGGAGGTGGGAGTGGGCCAGACCTGGACCATCTAGCCCTGGAGTGTATCCTGTTGGCCTACGTCCACTACACTGGGGAAGTGAACCACGTGGCTTGTCTATAAGAGACAGTGCAAGCCCAGCTCAGGGTCCCTGGTCATGATCTGTGACTCAAGTATTCAACACAGGTAATGCATAATTCAAAGAATGCATCTGAGCTGGGTGTGGTGGTGTGATCCTGCAGTTCCAGCTGCTTGGAAGGCTGAGGTGGAAGGATAACCTGAACCCAGCTGGTTGAGGCTGCAGTGGCCATCAGCTTGTCACTGCTCAACAGCCTGGGTGACAGAGTAAGATGCCGATTCAAAAGAAAATAAAAAATAAAAAAAGCCAGGTGCGGTGGCTCATGCCTGTAATCCCAGCACTTTGGGAGGTGAGGGCAAGAGGATTGCCTAAGCCCAGGAGTTCAAGACCAGCTTGGGCAACTTGGCAAGATCTCGTCTCTACAATAAATCAAAAAGTTAAGCTAGGTATTGTGGCTCATGCCTGTGATCCCAGCACTTTGGGAGGTGGAGGCCAGAAGTTTGTCTCAGCCCAGGGTTTGAGACCAGCCTGGACAACTTGGCGAGACCTCGTCTCTACAGTAAATCAGCAAATTAGTCAGTCATAGTGGCACATGCCCGTAGTCCTAGCTAACTGGAAGGCTGAGGCAGAAGGATCACCTGAGCCCAGCAGGTCAAGGCTGCGGTGCTGCACTTTAGCCTTGGCAGCAGAGTAAGACTTCAACTTTAAATAAATAAATAAATAAATACAATTTAAAAACCATAATGCATCTGTATCAGTTGGGGCTCGTCCTAGCATAATGGATTATTGTTTCCTTAGCTGAGTCTATGTTGCTGGATTAGCCACTGCACGTGCTGGGTGTGTGGAGAGGCTGTGGCTGTGTCTCCAATGTTTGCTCCCCACAGAATGGGCATCCGAGCCAGCTGCTTGTGAGCTCTTTGCTCTCAAGACATATTATCAAGGAGCTTTTGCTTATGTGGCTTATATCTATGCATAGTTATGACGTGAATATCAAAATAGAAATGCTTGAAACACAAGACATGTTCCTTTGTGTCAGGAGTAGCCTTCTCCCAGGTCTTAGGGTCTCTGAAAAACTCCACAGACACTCATAAGAGGATAAGCATGGGCCAGGTTTGGTGGCCCAGCCTGTAATTCAGCATTTTGGGAGGGCGAGGCGAGTAGATTGCCTGAGCCCGTGGGTTCCAGACCAGCTTGGGCAACTTGGCGAGACCTCATCTCTACAATAAAAACCAAAAAATTAGCTGGGCGTGGTAGTGCACACCTGTAGTTCTGGCTACTTGTAAGGTTGAGATGGAAGGATCCCTGAGCCCAGCAGGTTGATACTGGGGTGGCTGTGAGTGTGCCACTGTACTCCAGCCTGGGCGACAGTGAGAATCCAACTAAAAAACAAAAGTAAATAAGTAAATAAGTAAAGGAAGGAAGGAAGGAAAGAAGGAAGGAAGGAAGGAAGGAAGGAAGGAAGGAAGGAAGGAAGGAAAGAAAGAAAGAAAGAAAGAAAGAAAGAAAGAAAGAAAGAAAGAAAGTTTGGCACAGTGGCTCATGACTGTAATTCTAGCACTTTGGGAAGCGGCGATGAGAGGACTGCCTGAGCCCATGAGTTCAAGACCAGTCTGTACAACTTGATGAGACCTTGTCTCTACAATAAATCAAAAAATTAGTGAGGCATGAGTGTGCGTGCCTGTAGTCCCAGCTACTTGGGAGGCTGGGGTAGAAGGATCTCCTTAGCCCAGGAGGTCGAATCTGTGGTAGCTGTGAGCATGCCACTGCATTCCAGTCTGGACAACCGAGTGAGACTCCAACTTAAAAAAAAATTGACCACCTATTCTCAAAATATGGTCCAGATCCCTGGACATCCCTAAGACCCTTTGTGAGAGTCAACAAAGTCAAAGTATCTTCATGATAATACTAACAGGAATTTGTTTTTGTTTTATTTATTTATTTATTTTTTGAGATAGGGTCTCACTCTGTCTCCCTAGGTTAGAGTGCAGTGGCGTGATTACAGCTAACTGCAGTCTTGACCCAGCCAGATAACAAGTACCTTCATCAAGCAAGTTTGAGTGGAGATTTGTTGGACACAGTACAAAACATCCTGATACTGATATTGATACTTAAAGTATTTACTCAACTTCTGCTTCTTTTTTTTTTTTTTTTGAGTTGG
>NW_007047442.1:94401-96253 GCF_000164805.1 Carlito syrichta
CGGGTCTCGAACCCATGGGCTCAGGCAATCCACTCACCTCAGCCTCCCAAAGGTGTGGGATTACAGGCTGAGCCACTGAGCCTGGCTAACTTCTGCTTCTTAATATATGAATCATTTGAAACATTAACTTGTTACATTTCCTGGAAATGTTATTAATAACATTTTTTTTTTCCAGACAAAGATACCTGTGAGTTTTACACATTTAAAAAGGGAACTTGTCATATTAGACTCAAGATTATCCCTTGTAGGGACCTCTCCAGCTAAGACATCCTAAAGTACCCAGGGAGGATTTGAGGGCTTTGTTATTAAATCTCGACTGAATTTAGCATCCCTAAGAAGTTCTGAATTGACGGTCTTGAAGGATAAGCACTGTGGCCATTCCCAGAACTGGCACCAGGTAGACAGCTGTCACAACGACTTTAATCACGTAACTAAACTGTGTTCCCAAGGGCTGATTCCCAGGAGCGGGCCAAGTCAAAGCCGCTGTGGTCAGGAAATCTCCAGATGCTTCACAAGTCTAAGTAGTGGCTGGAGAGGTCATTGAGCCTCTTCCAGGGCACGGCATCCACAGGAGTTTCTGGCAGGACATGCCCCAGGTACGTATTCACAAGACATCACTTCAGGTCCTTACTGTGAATATGTGGAAGGTATTTTTGTCTGTGTGGTCACTGCTATTGCAACAGTGCCGGAAGCCCTGTCTAGCGTACAGTAGGCTGTCAAACATTGCTGGATGAGTACAAGACTCAACTTCCAGCAAAGCCTGTCCCTGCTTTCTGCAGACTGGAATTCATCACATAAAACATATTATGCAATATTATGACAGCCTTGCTAGGAAGACTTTGCAAGACTTTTTTTTTTTTAATTGGAGTCTCCCTCCGTCGCCCAGACTAGAGTGCATTGGCCGCTTCTGGCCACCGCAGCCTCGATTTGCTGGGCTCTGGCGATCCTTCCACCTCAGCCTTCCAAGTAGCTGGAATTACAGGCATGTGCTACCACAGCCGGCTAATTTTTTGATTTATTGTAGAGATGAGGTCTTGCCAAGTTGCCCAGGCGGGTCTTGAAGCCGCGGGCTCAGTCAATCCACTCACCTCAGCCTCCCAAAGCGCTGGGATTACAGGCTGAGCCACCGAGCCCAGCTGCAAGACTTTTATTTTTTACCCCCAATCAAAACTTTTTTTTTTACCCCCAATCTTCTTAGTTGGATTATAAGCATGCAATTTGTGATATACTGACAAAAATCACATTATCTATTTAGACTTTAAAATGACACCACAATACAATCCTCAGCAAAAGAAACAAAGCAGGAGGTATCACGCTTCCAGACTTTAAACTTTCCTATAAGGCTACAATAATCAAAATAGCCTGATATTGGTACAAAATAGGCATATAGACCAATGGAACAGGATAGCAATTCTGGAAGTAAAAACTCGATCTCTCAACCAACTCATATTTGACAAAGTCAACTGTATATCTGACAAGGGCCTAACATCAAGGATCTACAAGGACTCAAACATGCTGAAAGAAAAAAACAAACAGCTGTATTAAAAAGTGGGCAAAAGGCTGGGCATGGTGGCTCAAGTCCGTAATCTCAGCACTTTGGGAGGCCAAGGCAAGAGGGTTGCCTGAGACCAGGAGTACGAGACCAGTCTGGGCAACTTGGCGAGATCTTTTCTCTACAGTAAATAAATTAGCTGGGCGTGGTGGCACACGCCTGTGGTTCCAGCTACTTGAAAGGCTGAGGCAAAAGGATCACCTGAGCCTAGCATGTTGAGGCTGTGGTGGCTGTGAGTGTGTCACTGCACTCCAGCCTGGGTGACAGAGTGTGACTCCAACTCAAAAAAAAAAAAAAAAA